>NW_022097815.1:0-103550 GCF_006542625.1 Nomascus leucogenys
TATAGGCCCCTTAGCGCTCCGAATGTCCACCTGCAGTTTCTACAGAAAGGGTGTTTCATAACTGCTCAATCAAAAGTAATCTTCAATTCTGTCAGTTTAATGCACAGAACAGAAAGTAGTTTCAGTGAATGCTACTGTGCAGTTTTCATTTGAAGATATACCTTTTTCCACTATAGGCCCTTTAGCCTAGGAATGTCTACTTGCAGTTTCTACAGAGAGAGTGTTTCAGAACTGCTCAATCAAAAGTAAGCTTCAACTCTGTTAGTTGAATGCACAGATCAGAAAGAAGTTTCACAGAATGCTTCTGCGTAGTTTTTATATGGAGATAGCTCTTTATCTACTATAGGCCCTTTAGCGGTGGGAATGTCAACTTGCTGTTTCTACAGAAAGAGTGTTTCAGAACTGCTCAATCAAAAGTCAGATTCAACTCTGTTACTTGAATGGACAGAACAGAAAGAAGTTTCACAGAATGCCTCTGTGTGGTTTTTATTTGAAGATATTCCTTTTCCACTACAGGCTCCGTAGCGCTCCGAATTTCCACTTGCAGTTTCCACAGAAAGAGTGTTTCACAACTGCCTATCAAAAGTAAGCTTCATCTCTGTTAGTTGAATGGACAGAATAGAAAGAAGTTTCACATAATGCTTCTGTATAGTTTTCATTTGAAGATTTTCCCTTTTCCACTATAGTCCCCTTAGTGTTACAAATGTCCACTTGCAGTTTCGGGAAAAAGAGTGTTCAGAACTGCTCAATCAAAAGTAAACTTCAACTCTGTTAGTTCAATGGACAGAACAGAAAGGAGTTTCACAGAATGCTTCTGTGTAGTTTTTATATGAAGGTATCCCTTTTTCCAATATAGGCCCTTTAGCGGTCAGAATGTCAACTTGCAGTTTCTACAGAAAGAGTGTTTCAGAACTACTCAATCAATAGTCAGCTTCAACTCTGTTAGTTGAATGGACAGAAAAGAAAGAAGTTTCACAGAATGCCTCTGTGTAGTTTTTATTTGAAGATATTCCTTTTTCCACTATAGGCCCCTTAGCGCTCCGAATGTCCACTTGCAGTTTCTACAGAAAGAGTGTTTCAGAACTGCTCAATCAAAAGTAAGCTTGAACTCCGTTAGTTGAATGAACAGAACAGAAAGAAGTTTCACAGAATGCTTCTGTGTAGATTTTTTTGAAGATATCCCTTTTTCCACCCTAGGAACTTTAGCGCACAGAATGTCAACTTCCAGTTTGTACGGAGAGAGTGTTTCAGATCTGCTCAATCAAAAGTAAGCTTCAACTCTGTTAATTGAAAGGACAGAACAGAAAGGAGTTTCACTGAATGCTTCTGTGTAGTTTTTAATTGAAGATATTCTTTTTCCACTATAGGCCACTTAGAGCTCCCAATGTCCACTTGCAGTTTCTACGGAAAGAGTGTTTCAGAACTGCTCAATCAAAAGTAACGTTCAAATCTGTTAGTTGAAGGCACAGAACAGAGAGAAGTTTCACAGAATGCTTCTGTGTAGTTTTTATTTGAAGATATCCCTTTTTCCACTATAGGCCCTTTAGCACTCAGAATGACAACTTGCAATTTCTACCGAAAGATTGTTTCAGAACTGCTCAATCAAAAGTAAGCTTCAAATCTGTTAGTTGAAGGCACAGAACAGAAAGAAGTTTCACAGAATGCTTCTGTGTAGTTTTTATTTGAATATATTCCCTTTTCCACCGTATGCCCCATAGCGCTCCGAATGTCCACTTGCAGTTTCTACAGAAAGAGTGTTTCAGAACTGCTCAATCAAAAGTAAGCTTCAACTCTGTTAGTTGAATGCTCAGAACAGAAAAATTTTCACAGAATGCTTCTGTGTAGTTTTAATTTGAAGATATTCCTTTTTCCACTATAGTCCCCATAGTACTCCGAATGTCCACTTGAAGTTTCTGTAGAAAGATTGTTTCAGAACTGCTCAATCAAAAGTAAGCTTCAACTCTGTTAGTTCAATGGACAGAACACAAAGAAGTTTCACAGAATGCTTCTGTGTAGTTTCTGTTTGAAGATATCCCTTTTTCCACTATAAGCCCCTTTGTGCTCCGAATGTCCGCTTGCAGTTTCTACAGGAAGTGTGTTTCAGATCTGCTCAATCAAAAGTAAGCTTCAATTCTGTTTGTTGAATGCGCAGAACAGAAAGAACTTTCACAGAATCCTTCTGTGTAGTTTTTATATGAAGATATCCCTTTATCCACTATAGGCCCTTTAGCGGTCGGAATGTCAACTTCGAGTTGTTACAGAAACAGTGTTTCAGAACTGCTCCATCGAAAGTAAGCTTCAACTCTATTAGTTGAATGCACAGAACAGAAAAAATTTCAGAGAATGCTTCTTTGTCGTTTTTATTTGGAGACATTTCTTTTTCTACTATTGGCTCCTTAGTACTCCGAATGTCAACTTGCAGTTTCTACAGAAAGAGTTTTTCAGAACTGCTCAATGAAAAGCAAGCTTCAACTCTGTTAGCTGAATGCACAGAAGAGAAAGAAGTTTCACAGAATGCTTCTGTGTAGTTTTTCATCTGGAGATATACCATTATCTACTATAGGCCCCTTAGCGGTCGGAATGTCAACTTGCTGTTTCTACAGAAAGAGTGTTTGAGAACTGCTCTATCAAAAGTCAGCTTCAACTCTGTTACTTGAATGGACAGAACAGAAAGAAGTTTCACAGAATGCCTCTGTGTAGTTTTTATTTGAAGATATTCCTTTCCACTATAGGCTCCTTATCTCTCCGAATGTCCACTTGCAGTTTCTACAGAAAGAGTGTTTCAGAACTGCTCCATCAAATGTAAGCTTCAACTCTGTTAGTTGAATGCACAGAACAGAAAGAATTTTCACAGAATGATTCTGTGTAGTTTTTATCTGAAGATACCCTTTTTCCACTATAGGCACTTTAGCTCATGGAATGTCAACTTCCAGTTTCTACAGAGAGAGTGTTTCAGAACTGCTCAATCGAAAGTAAGCTTCATCTCTGTTAGTTGAAAGGACAGAACAGAAAGTAGTTTCACTGAATTCTTCTGTGTACTTTTTATTTGAAGATATACCTTTTTCCACTATAGGCCCCTTAGCGCTCTGAATATCCACTTGCAGTTTCTACAGAATGAGTGTTTCAGAACTGCTCAATCAAATGTAAGCTTCATCTCTGTTAGTTGAAAGGACAGAACAGAAAGAAGTTTCACAGAATGCTTCCGTGTAGTTTTTATTTGAAGATATCCCTTTTCCACCTATGCCCCTTAGTGCTCCGAATGTCCACTTGCAGTTTCTACAGAAAGAGTGTTTCAGAACTCCTCAATCAAAAGTAAGCTTCAACTGTGTTAGTTGAATGCGCAGAACAGAAAGAATTTTCACGGAATGCTTCTGGGTAGTTTTTATCTGAAGATATCTCTTTTTCCACTATAGACCCTTTAGCGCATGGAATGTCAACTTCCAGTTTCTACAGAGTGAGTGTTTCCGAACTGCTCAATCAAAAGTAAACTTCATCTCTGCTAGTTGAAAGGGCAGAACAGAAAGAAGTTTCACTGAATGCTTCTGTGTAGTTTTTATTTGAAGATATTCCTTTTTCCACTACAGGCCCCTTAGCGCTCCGACTCTCCACTAGCAGTTTCTACAGAAAGGGTGTTTCAGAACTGCTCCATCAAAAGTAACCTTCAACTCTGTTAGTTGAATGCACAGAACAGAAAGAAGTTTCAGACAATGCTTCTGTGTAGTTTTTATTTGGAGATATTTCTTTTTCCACTATAGGCTCCTTAGCGCTCGGACTGTCAACTCGCTTTTTCTACAGAAAGAGTGTTTCAGAACTGCTGAATCAAAAGTTAGCTTCAACTCTGTTAGTTGAATGGACAGAACAGAAAGAAGTTTCACAGAATGATTCTGTGTAGTTTTTATTTGAAGACACTTCTTTTTCCCCTATAGGCCCCTTAGCATTCAAAATGTCCACTTGGAGTTTCTACAGAAAGAGTGGTTCAGAACTGCTCAATCAAAAGTATGCTTCAACTGTGTTAGTTGAATGCACAGAACAGAAGGAAGTTTCACAGAATGCTTCTGTGTAGTTTTTATTTGGAGATATTCCTTTTTCCACTATAGGACCCTTAGACCTCCGAATGTCCACATGCAGTTTCTACAGAAAGGGTGTTTCATAACTGATCAATCAAAAGTAATCTTCAAGTCTGTCTGTTGAATGCGCAGAACAGAAAGGAGTTTCACAGAATGGTTCTGTGTAGTTTTTATCTGTAGATATCCCTTTATCTACTACAGGCCCTTTGCGGTCAGAATGTCAACTTGCTCTTTCTAAGGAAAGAGTGTTTCAGAACTGCTCAATCAAAAGTCAGCTTCAACTCTGTTACTTGAATGGCCAAAAGAGAAAGAAGTTTCACAGAATGCCTCTGTGTAGTTTTTATTTGAAGATATTCCTTTTCCACTATAGGATCCTTAGCGCTCCGAATGTCAACTTGCAGTATCTACAGAAAGAGTGTTTCAGAGCTGCTCAATCAAAAGTGAGCTTAAACTCTGTTAGTTGAATGCACAGAACAGAAAGTTGTTTCACAGAATGCCTCTGTGTAGTTTTTATTTCAAGATATCCCTTTTTCCACTATAGGCACTTTAGCTCACGGAATGTCAACTTCCAGTTTCTACAGAGATTGTTTCAGAACTGCTCAATCAAAAGTAAGCTTCATCTCTTTTAGTTGAAAGGACAAAACAGAAAGCAGTTTCACTGAATGCTTCTGTGTACTTTTTATTTGAAGATATTCCTTTTTCCACTATAGGCCCCTTATCTCTCTGAATGTCCACTTGCAGTTTCTACAGAATGAGTGTTTCAGAACTGCTCAATCAAAAGTAAGCTTCAACTTTGTTAGTTGAATGGACAGAACTGAAGGTAGTTTCACAGAATGCTTTTGTGTAGTTTTTATTTGAAGATATCCCATTTTCCACTATAGGCCCTTTAGCGCTCGGAATGTCAACTTGCAGTATCCACCGAAAGAATGTTTCAGAACTGCTCAATCAAAAGTGAGCTTCAACTGTGTTATTTGAAAGGACAGAAAAGAAAGGAGTTTCACAGAATGCTTCCGTGTAGTTTTTATTTGAAGATATCCCTTTTTCCACTCTATGCCCCTTAGTGCTCCGAATGTCCACTTGCACTTTCTACAGAAACAGTGTTTCAGAACTGCTCAATGAAAAGAAAGCTTCAACTGTGTTAGTTGAATGCGCAGAACAGAAAGTATTTTCACAGAATGCTTCTGGGTAGTTTTTATCTGAAGATATCCCTTTTTCCGTTATAGGCCCTTTAGCGCACGGACTGTCAACTTCCAGTTTCTACAGAGAGAGTCTTTCAGAACTGCTCAATCGAAAGTAAGCTTCAACTCTGTTAGTTCAAAGGATAGAACAGAAAGAAGTCTCACTGAATGCTTCTGTGTAGTTTTAATTTGAAGATATTCCTTCTTCCACTACAGGACCCTTAGCGCTCCGAATGTCCACTTGCAGGTTCTACAGAAAGAGTGTTTCAGAACTGCTTAATAAAAAGTAACCTTCAACTCTGTTAGTTGAAGGCACAGAACAGAAAGAAGTTTCACACCATGCTTCTGAGTAGTTTTTATTTGAATATATTCCGTTTTCCACTATAGGCCCTTTTGCTTTCAGAATGTCCAATTGCAGTTTCTACAGAAAGAGTGTCTCAGAACGGCTGAATCAGAAGTAACCTTAAAACCTGTTAGTTGAGTGCACAGAACAGAAAGAAGTTTCACAGAATACTTCTGGGTAGTTTTCATTTGAAGATATTCCTTTTTCCACTATAGTCCCCTTAGTGCTCCGAATATCCACTTGCACATTCTGGAGAAAGACTGTTTCAGAACTGCTCAATCAAAAGTAAGCTTCAACTCTGTTAGTTGAATGCAGAGAAGAGAAAGAAGATTTACAGAATGCTTCTGTGTAGTTTTAATTTGAAGATATCCATTTTTCCATTATAGGCCCTTTAGTGCACGGAAAGTCAACTTCCAGTCTCTACAGAAAGAGATTTTCAGAACTGCTCAATCAGAAATAAGCTTCAACTCTGTTAGATGAATGCACAGAACAGAAGTTTCACAGAATGCTTCTGTGTAGTTTCTATTTGAAGATATCTCTTTTTCCACCATAGGCCCTTTAGCGCACGGAATGTCAACTTCCAGTTTCTACAGAAAGACTGTTTCAAAACTGCACAATCAAAAGTAAGCTTCAGCTCTGTTAGTAGAAAGGACAGAACAGAAAGAATTTCACTGAATGCTTCTGTGTAGTTTTTATCTGAAGATAATCCTTTTTCCATTATAGGCCCCTTAGTGCTCGGAGTGTCCCCTTGCAGTTTCTACAGAAATAGTGTTTCAGAACTGCTCAATCGAAAGTAGGCTCCCACTCTGTTAGTTGAATGCACAGAACAGAAAGAAATTTCACAGAATGCTTCTGTGTAGTTTTTATTTGGAGATATTCCTTTTTCTATTATACGCTCCTTAGGGCTCGGAAAGTAACCTTGCAGTTTCTACAGAAAGACTGTTTCAGAACTGCTCAATCAAATGTACTCTTCAACTGTGTTAGTTGATTGCACTGAACAGAAAGAAGTTTCACAGAATGCTTCTGTGTAGTTTTTATTTGAAGATATTCCTTTTTCCACTATACGCCCAAAAGCGCTCCTAATATCCACTTGCAGTTTCTACAGAAAGAGTGTCTCAAAACTGCTCAATCAAAAGTAAGCTTCAACTCTGTTAGTTGAATGCACAGAACAGAAAGAAGTTGCACTGAATGCTTCTGTGTAGTTTTTATTTGAAGATATTCCTTTTTCCACTGTTGGCCCCCTAGCGCTGCGAATGTCCACTTGCAGTTTCTACAGAAAGAGAGTTTCAGAACTGCTCAATCAATAGTAAGCTTCAACTCTGTTAGTTGAATGCACCGAACAGTAAGAAGTTTGACAGAATGATTCTGTGTAGTTTTTATTTGGAGATATTACTTTTTCCACTATAGGCTCCTTATCGTTCGGAATGTCAACTTGCAGTTTCTACAGAAAGAGTGTTTCAGAACTGCTAAATCAATAGTAAGCTTCAACTCTGTTAGTTGAAAGGACAGAACAGAAAGAAGTTTCACAGAATGCTTCTGTGTAGTTTTTATTTGAAGATATTACTTTTTCCCCTATAGGCCCCTTAGCGTTCAGAATGTCCACTTGCAGTTTCTACAGAAAGGGTGTTTAATAACTGCTCAATCAATAGTAACTTCATCTCTGTTACTTTAATGCACAGAACAGAAAGAAGTTTCACAGAATGCTTCTGTGTAGTTTTTCTTTGAACATATCCCGTTTTCCACCACAGGCCCCTTAGCGCTCGAAATGTCAACTTGCAGTTTCTACACAAAGAGTGTTTCAGAACTGCTCAACCGAAAGTAAGCTTCAACTCTGTTAGTTGAATGCGCAGAAGAGAAAGAACTTTCACAGAATGCTTCTGTGTAGTTTTTATTTGGAGATATTTATTTTTACCCTATAGGCCCGTTAGCGCTCCGAATGTCCACTTGCAGTTTCTACAGAAAGGGTGTTTCAGACCTGCTCAATCAAAAGTAAACTTCAACTCTGTTAGTTGAATGCAGAGAACAGAAAGAAGTTTCACAGAATTCTTCTGTGTAGTTTTTATTTGAAGATATCCCTTTTTCCACTAAAGACCCTTTAGCGCTCGTAATGTCAACTCACAGTTTCTACTGACAGAGGTTTTCAGAACTGCTCAATCAAAGTAAGCTTCAACTCTGTTAGTTGAATGGACAGAACAGAAAGTAGTTTCTCAGAATGCTTCAGTGTAGTTTTTATTTGAAGATATTGCTTTTTCCACTCTAAGCCCCTTAGTCCTCCGAATGTCCACTTGCAGTTTCTACAGAAAGAGTGTTTCAGAACTGCTCAATCAAAAGTAAGCTTCAACTCTCTTAGTGGAATGCAGAGAACAGAAAGTAGTTTCACAGAATGCTTCTGTGTAGTTTTTATTTGGAGATATTACTTTTTCTACTATAGGCTCCTTAGGCCTCGGAATGTCACCTTGCAGTTTCTACAGAAAGAGTGTTTCAGAACTGCTCAAGCAAAAGTAAGCTTCAACTCTGTTAGTGGAATGCAGAGAACAGAATATAGTTTCACAGAATGCTTCTGTGTAGTTTTTATTTGAAGATAATCATTTTTCCACTATAGGCCCTAAAGCGCTCTGAATTTCCACTTGCAGTTTCTACAGAAAGAGTGTCTCAGAACTGCTCAATCACAAGTAAGCTTCAACTCTGTTAGTAGAATGCACAGAACAGAAATAAGTTTCACAGAATGCTTTTTTGTAGTTTTTATTTAGAGATATTTCTTTTTGCACTATAGGGTTCTTAGCGCTGGGAATGTCAAATTGCAGTTTCTACAGACAGAGTGTTTCAGAACTGCTCAATCAAAAGTAAGCTTCAACTCTGTTAGTTGAATGCACAGAACGGAAAGAAGTTTCACAGAATCATTCTGTGTACCTTTTATTTGGAGATATTACTTTTTCCACTATAGGCCCCTTAGTGCTCCGAATGTCCTCTTGCAGTTTCTACAGAAAGAGTGTTTCAGAACTGCTCAATGAAAAGTAATTTTCAACGCTGTTAGTTGAATGCACAGAACAGAAATAAGTTTTATAGAATTCTTCTGTGTAGTTTTTATCTGAAGATATCCCTTTATCCACTATAGGCCCTTTAGCAGTCAGAAGGTCAAGTTGGAGTTTCCACAGAAAGAGTGTTTCAGAACTGCTCAATCAAAAGTAAGCTTCATCTCTGTTAGTTGAATGGACAGAACAGAAACAAGTTTCACAGAATGCTTCTGTCTAGTTTTTATTTGCAGATATTCCTTTTTCCACTATAGTCCACTTAGTACTCCGAATGTCCACTTGCAGTTTCTACAGAAACAGTGTTTCAGAACTGCTCAATCTAAAGTAAGGTTCAACTCCATTAGGTGAATGCACAGATAGGAAAGAAGTTTCACAGAATGCTTCTATGCATTTTTTATTTGAATACATTCCTTTTTCCACTATATGCCTCTTAGCGCTCTGAATGTCCATTTTCAGTTTGTACAGGAGGAGTGTTTCAGAACTGCTCAAAGAAAGTAAGGTTCAAATCTTGTAGTCGAAGGCACAGATCAGAAAGAAGTTTCACAGAATGCTTCAATGTGGTTTTTATTTGAAGATATTCCTTTTTCCACTATAGGCCTCTTTGCGCTCCAAATGTCCACTTGCAGTTTCTACAGAAAGAGTGTTTCAAAACTCCTCAATCAAAAGTAAGGTTCAACTCTGTTAGTTGAATGCACAGTTCTGAAAGAAGTTTCACAGAATGCTTCTGTGTAGTTTTTAATTGAAGATATTTCTTTTTCCATGACAGGCCTTTTAGCGTTCAAAGTGTCCACATGCAGTTTCTATAGAAAGAGTGGTTCAAAACTCCTCAAACAAAAGTAAGGTTTGACTCCATTAGTTGAATGAACAGAACAGAAAGAAGTTTCACAGAATGATTCTGTGTAGTTTTTATTTGAAATATTCCTTTTTCCACGATAAGCCACATAACGCTCCAAATGTCCACTTGCAGTTTCTACAGAAAGAGTGTTTCAAAACTCTTCAATCCAAAGTAAGTTTGAACTCCATTAGCTGAATGCACAGATCAAAAAGAAGTTTCACAGAATGCTTCTGTGTAGTTTTAATTTGAAGATATTTGTTTTTCCATGATAGGCCGCGTAGCGCTCCAAATGTCCACTTGCAGTTTCTACAGAAAAAGTGTTTCAACACTCCTCAATGAAAAGTAGGGTTCAATTCCGTTAGTTCATTGCACAGATCAGAAAGAAGTTGCACAGAATGCTTCTGTGTAGCTTTTATCTGAGGATATTCATTTTTCCACGACAGGCCTCTTAGCACTCCAAATGTCACTTGCAGTATCTACAGAAAGAGTCTTTCAAAACTCCTCAATGAAAAGGAAGGTTCAAATCTGTTAGTTGAATGCAGAGATCAGAAAGTTGGTTCACATAATGCAACTGTGTAGTTATTATATGAAGATATTCCTTTTTCCACTATAGGCCACGTAGTGCTCCAAATGTCCACTTGCAGTTTCTACAGAAAGAGTGTTTCCAAACTCCTCAATCAAAAGTAAGGTTCAAGGCTGTTAGTTGAATGCACAGATCAGAAAGAAGTTTCACAGAATGCTTCTGTGTAGTTTTTATTTGAACGTATAACTTTTCCATGATAGGCTGCGAAGCGCTTTAAATGTCCACTTGCAGTTTCTACAGGATGAGTGTTTCAGAACTCCTCAATCAAAATTAAGGTTCAACTCTGTTAGTTGAATGCGCAGATCAGAAAGAAATTTCACTGAATGCTTCCGTGCAGTTTTTATTTGAATATATTCCTTTTTTCACGATAGGCCGCGTAGAGCTCCAAATTTCCACTTGCAGTTTCTACAGAAAGAGTGTTTGAAAACTCCTCAATCAAAAGTAAGGTTCAACACTGTTAGTTGAATGCACAGATCAAAAAGAAGTTTCACAGAATGCTTCTGAGAAGTTTTTATTTGAAGATATTCCTTTTTCCACGATAAGCCCCATAGCGCTCCAAATGTCCAATAGCAGTTTCTACAGAAAGAGTGTTTGAAAACTCTTCAATCAAAAGAAAGTTTCAACTCTGTTAGTTCAATGCACAGACCAGAAAGAAGTTCCACAGAAGGCTTATGTGTAGTTTTTATTTGAAGATATTCCTTTTTCCACGATAGGCCTCTTAGCACTCCAAATATCCACTAGCATTTCCTACAGAAAGAGTGTTTCAAAACTGCTCAATGCAAAGAAAGCTTCAACTCTGTTACTTGAATGCATAGATCAGAAAGAAGTTTCACAGAATATTTCTTTGTAGATTTTATTTCAAGATATTCCTTTTTCCACGATAGGCTTCTTAGCGCTCCAAATGTCCACTTGCAGTTTCTACAGAAAGAGTGTTTCAAAATTCCTCAATCAAAAGTAAAGTTCAACTCTGTTAGTTGAATGCACAGATGAGAAAGAAGTTTCACAGAATGCTTCTGTGTAGTTTTTATTTGAAGATATTCCTTTTTCCATGATAGGCCTCTTAACGCTCCAAATATCCACTTCCAGTTTCTACAGAAAGAGTGTTTCAAAACTCCTCAATTGAAGGTAAGGTTCAACTCTGTTAGTTGAATGCACAGATCAGAAAAAAGTTTCACAGAATGCTTCTGTGTAGTTTTTCTTTGAAGATATTCCTTTTTCCATGATAGGCCACGTAGCACTCCAAATGTGTACTTGCAGTATATACAGAAAGAGTATTTAAAAACTAAGCAATCAAAAGTAAGGTTCAACTCCATTAGTTGAATGCACAGATGAGAAAGAAGTTTCACAGAATGTTTCTCTGTAGTTTTTATTTGAAGATATTACTTTTTCCACAATAGGCTGCAGAGCGCTCCATATGTCCACTTGCACTACCTACAGAAAGAGTGTTTGAAAACACCTCAATCAAAAGTTAGGTTCACCTCTATTAGTTGAATGCACACATCAGAAAGAAATTTCACAGTATGTTTCTGTGTAGTTTTTATTTGAAGATATTCCTTTTTGCACTATGGGCCTCTTAATGCTCCAAATGTCCACTTGCAGTTTCTACAGAAAGAGTGTTACAAAACTCCTGAATCTAAAGTAAGATTCAACCTTATTAGTTGAATGCACAGATCAGAAAGACGTTTCACAGAATGCTTCTGTTTAGTTTTTATTTGAAGATATTCCTGTTTCCCTGATAGGCCGCATAGCACTCCCAATGTCCACCTGCAGTTTCTACAGAAAGAGTGTTTCAAAACTCCTCAATCAAAAGTAAGGTTCAACTCTGTTAGTTGAATGCACAGATCAGAACGAAATTTCACAGAATGTTTCTGTGTAGTTTTTATTTCAAGATATTCTTATTCCACGATAGGCTGCATAACGCTCCAAATGTCCACTTGCAGTTTCTATAGAAAGAGTGCTTCAAAGTTCCTCAATAAAATGTAAGGTTCTACTGAGTTAGAAGAAGAAGTTTCACAAAATGCTTCTCTGTAGTTTTTATTTGTAGATATTCCCTTTTCCTCGATTGGCCGCGTAGCACTAAAAATGTCCACTTGCATTTTCTATAGAAAGAGTGTTTCAAAACCCCTCAATCAAAAGTAAGGTTAACCTCTTTTAGGTGAATGCACAGATCAGAAAGAAGTTGCACAGAATGCTACTGTGTAGTTTTTATTTGAAGACATTCCTTTTTCCACTATATGCCTCTTAGCACTCCGAATGTCCACCTGCAGTTTCTACAGGAGGAGTGTTTCAGAACTGCTCAATCAAAAGTAAGCATCCACTCCGTTAGTTGAAAGCACAGAACAGAAAGAAGTTTCACACAATGTTTCTGTGTAGTTTTTATTTGAAGATATTCCTTTTTGCACTATAGGCCTCTTAGCGCTCTGAATGTCCACTTGCAGTTTCTACAGAAAGAATGTTTCAGAACTCCACAGTCAAAAGTAAGGTTCAACTCTGTTAGTTCAATGCACAGACCAGAAAGAAGTAGCACAGAATGCTTCTGTGTAGTTTTTATTTGAGGATATTCGTTTTTCCACTATAGGCCCCTTAGGGCACCGAATGTCCACTTGCTGTTTCCACAAAAAGAGTGTTTCAGAACTCCTCAATCAAAAATAATCTTCAACTCTGTTAGTTCAATGCAAAGATCAGAAAGAAGTTTCACAGAATGCTTCTTTGTGGTTTTTACTTGAAGATATTACGTTTTCCACTGTAGGCCCCATAGCGCTACGAATGTCCACTTACAGTTTCTACAGAAAGAGTGTTTCAGAACTCCTCAATCAAAAGTAAGGTTCAACTCTGTTAGTTGAATGCACAGATCAGAAAGAAGTTTCACAGAATGCTTCTGTGTAGTTTTCATTGGAAGACATTCCTTTTTACACTGTACGCCCCTCAGCGCTCCGAATATCCACTTGCTTTTTCTACAGAAAGAGTGTTTCAGAACTCCTCAATCATAAGTAAGGTTCATCTCTGTTAGTTGAATGCACAGATCAGAAAGAAGATTCACAGAACGCTTCTGTGTAGTTTTTATTTGAAGATATCCTTCTTCCACTGTAGGCCCATTAGCGCTACGAATATCCACTTGCGATTTCCACAGAAAGACTATTTCAGAACTCCTCAAAGAAAAGTAAGGTTCAACTCTGCTAGTTGAATGCACAGATCGGAAAGAAGTTTCACAAATGCTTCTGTGTAGTATTTATTTGAAGATATTACTTTTTCCACTATAGGCCCCTTAGCGCTCCGAATGTCCACTTGTGGTTTCTACTGTAAAACTGTTTCAGAACTCCTCAATCAAAACTAAGGTTGAACTCTGTTAGTTGAATGCACAGAACAGAAAATAGCTTTACAGAATGCTTCTGTGTAGTTTTTCTTTGAAGATATTCCTTTTTCCACTATGTGACTCTTAGTGCTCCGAATGTCCTCTTGCGGTTTCTATATAAAGAGGCTTTCAGAACTCGTCAGTCAAAGTAAGCTTCCACTCTCTTAATTGAATGCTCAAATCAGAAAGAAGTTTCACACAATGCTTCTGTGTGGTTTTAATTTGAAAATATTCATTTTTCCACTATAGGCCCCTTAGCGCTCCGAATGTCCACTTGCGGTTTCTACAGAGTGTTTCAGAACTCCTCAATCAAAAGTAAGATTCAGCTCTGTTAGCTGAATACACGGATAAGAAAGAAGTTAAACAGAATGCTTCTGTGTAGTTTTTACTTGAAGATATTCCTTTTTCCACTATAGGCCCCATAGCGTTTAGAATGTCCCCCTGCGGTTTCTACAGAAATATTGGTTCAGATCTCCTCTATCAAAAGTAAGTTTCAACTCAGTTGAATGCACAGATCAGAAAGAAGTTTCACAGAATGCTTCTGTATAGTTATTATTTGAAGATATTCTTTTTTCTAGTTTAGGCCCTTAGCGCTCCGAATGTCCACTTGCAGTTTCTACAGAAAGAGTGTTTCAGAATGCCTCCATGAAAAGTAAGGTTCAACACTGTGTGTTGAATGCACAGATCAGAAAGAAGTTCCACAGAATGCTTCTCTGTAGTTTTTTTTGAAGATATTCCTTTTTCCACTGCACGGCCCATAACGCTCTGAAATTCCCCTTGCGGTTTCTACCGAAAGAGTGTTTCAGAACTCCTCAATCGAAAGTAATGTTCAACTCTGTGAGTTCAGTGTACAGATCAAAAAGGAGTTTCACAGAATGCTTCTGTGTAGTTTTAATTCGAAGGTATTCCTTTTTCCACTATAGGCCCCTTAGCACTCCAAATGTCCGTTTGCGGTTTCTACAGAAAGAGTGTTTCAGAACTCCTCGATCAAAAGTCAGGTTCAAATCTGTGAGTTGAATGCACAGATCAGAAACAAGTTTAACAGAATGCTTCTGTGTAGTTTTTATTTAAAGGTATTCCTTTTTACACTGTAGGCCTCTTGGAGCTCTGAATGTCCACTTGCAGTTTCTACAGAGAGAGTCTTTCAGAGCTCGTCAGTCAAAGTAAATTTCAACTCTCTTAGTTGAATGCAGAAATCAGATAGGAGTTTCACAGAATACTTCTGTGTAGTTTTTATTTGAAGATATTCCTTTTTCCACTATAGGCCCCTTAGAACTCCAAATGTCCAATTGCGGTTTCTACAGAAAGTGTGTTTTAGAACTCCTCAACCAAATGTAAGATTCAACACTGTTAATTGAATGCACAGATAAGAAAGAAGTTGAACAGAATGCTTCTGTTTAGTTTTTACTTGTAGATATTCCTTTTTCCACTATACGCATCTTACCGCTAAAAAGGTCCACTTGCAGTTTCTAGAGAAAGAGTGTTTCAGATCTCCTCAATCAAAAGTAAGGTTCAACTCTGTTTGTTGAATGCACAGATCAGAAAGAAGTTTCACAGAAGGCCTATGTGTAGTTTTTATTTGAAGATATTCCTTTTTCAACTATAGGCCTCATAGCGCTCCAAATGTCCACTTGCATTTCTACAGTAAGTGTTCTTCAGAACTCTTCAATCAAAAGTAAGTTTCAACTCTGTTACTTGAATGGACAGAACAGAAAGAAGTTTCACAGAATGATTCTGTGTAGTTTTTATTTGAAGATATTCCTTTTTCCACTATAGGCCCCTTAGCGCTCCGAAAGTCCACTTGCTGTTTCTACAGAAAGAGGGTTTCAGAACTCCTCAATCAAAAGTAAGGTCCCACGCTGTTAGCTGAATGTACAGATCAGAAGGAAGTTTCACCAAATGCTTCTGTGTATTTTTTATTTGAAGATATTCCTTTTCCACTATGGGACCCTTTGAGCTCTGAATGTACACTTGCGGTTTCTGCACAAAGAGTTTTTCAGATCTCTTCTATCAAAAGTAAGGTTCAACTCTGTTAGTTGAATCACAGATCAGAAAGAACTTTCACAGAATCCTTCTGTGCAGTGTTTATTTGAAGATATTCCTTTTTGCACTGTAGGTCCCTTAACGCTCCGAATGTCCACTTGTGGTTTCTACAGAAAGAGTGTTTCAGAACTCCTCAATCAAAAGTAGTATTTTATTCAGTTAGTTGAGTGCACAGATCAGAAAGAAGTTTCACAGAATTCTTCTGTGTACTTTTTATTTGAAGATATTCCTTTTTCCACTACAGGCCCCTTTGCGCTCCAAATGTAAACTTGCGGTTTCTACGGAAAGAGTGTTTCAGAACTCATCCATCAAAAATAAGGTTCAACTCTCTCAGTTGAATGCACAGATCAGAAAGACATTTCTCAGAATGCTTCTGTGTCGTTTTTATTTGAAGATATTCGTTTTTCCACAATAGGCCCCTTAGCGCTCCGAATGTCCCCTTGAGGTTTCTACAGAAAGTTTTATTGAGAACTCCTCAATCAGAAGTAAGGTTCAACTCTGTTAGTTGAATGCACAGATCAGAAAGAAGTTTCACAGAATGCTTCGTTGTATTTTTTATTTCAAGATATTCCTTTTTCCACTATAAGACCCTTAGCGCTCCGAATGTCCACTTGCAGTTTCTACAGAAAGTGTGTTACAGAACTCATCTATGAAAAGGAAGGTTCAACTCTCTTAGATCAATGCACAGATCAGAAAAAATTCTAACAGAGCGCTTCAGTGTAGCTCGTATTTGAATACATTCCTTTTTCAACTATACGCCCCTAAGCGCTCTGAATGTCCACCTGCAGTTTCTACAGAAAGACTCTTTCAGAACTCCTCAATCAAAAGTAAGGTTCAAATCTGTTAGTTGAAAGCAGAGATCAGAAGGACGTTTCACAGAATGCTTCTGTGTGGTTTTCATTTGAAGATACTCCATTTTCCGCTGAAGGCCCATTGGCATACCGAATGTCCACGTGCGGCTTCTAAAGAAAGAGTATTTCAGAACTGCTTAAGCAAAAGTAAGTTTCAGCTCCGTTAGTTGAATATGCAGATCAGAAATCTGTTTCACAGAATGCTTCTGTGTAGTTTTTATTTGAAGATATTCCTTTTTCCACTATAGGCCCCTTAGCGCTCCGAATGTCCACTTGCAGTTTCTACAGAAAGAGTGTTTCAGAACTCCTCAATCAAAAGTAAGGTTCAACTCTGTTAGATGAATGCACAGATCAGAAAGAAGTTTCACAGAATGCTTCTGAGTAGTTTTTATTTGAAGATATTCCTTTTTCCACTATAGACCAATTAGCGCTATGAACGTCCACTTGCAATTTCTACAGAAAGAGTGTTTCATAACTGCTCTATCAAAAGTATGGTTCAACTCTGTTAGTTTTATGCACAGATCAGAAAGGAGTTTCAGAGAATAATTCTGTGTAGTCTTTATTTGAAGGTATTCCCTTTTCCTCTATAGACCACTTAGCGCTCCGAACGTCCACTTGCAGTTTCTACAGAAAGCGTGTCTCAGAACTGCTCAATCAAAAGTAAGGTTCAACTCTGTTAGATGAATGCGTAGATTGGAAAGAATTTTCACAGAATGCCTCTGCGTAGTTTTTATTTGAGGATATTCCTTTTTCCACTATAGGCCCCTAAGTGCTCTGAATGTCCACTTGCACTTTCTACAGAAAGAGCGTTTCAGAACTCCTCAGTTAAACGTAATGTTCAACTCTGTTAGTTGAATGCACAGATCGGAAAGAAGTTCCACAGAATCCTTCTGTGTAGTTTTTATTTGAAGATATTCATTTTTCCACTGTAGGCCCTGTAGCGCTCCGTATGTCCCCTTGCAGTTTCTACAGAAAGGGTGTTTCAGAACTACTGAATCAAAAGTAAGGTTCAGGTCTGTTAGCTGAATGCACAGATCAGAAAGAAGTTTCACAGAATCCTTCTGTGTAGTTTTTATTTGAAGATATTCCTCTTTCTACTACAGACCCCTTATAGTTCCGAATGTCCGCTTGCGGTTTCTACAGAAAGAGTGTTTCAGAACTCTTCAATCAAGAGTGAGGTTCAACTCTGTTAGCTGAATGCGCCCATCAGAACAAAGTTTCACAGAATTCTTCTGTGTAGTTTTTATTTGAACATATTCCTTTTTCCAGTAGAGGACCCTTAGCACTCCGAATGTCCACTTGCAGTTTCTACAGAAAGAGTGTTTCAGAGCTGCTCAATCAAAAGAAATGTTCAGCTCTGTTAGCTGAATGCACAGATCAGAAAGAAGTTTCACAGAATGCTTCTGTGTAGTTTTTATTTGAAGATATTCCTTTTTACACCTTAGGCCACTTAGCACTCTGAATGTCCACTTGCAGTTTCCACAGAAAGATTGTTACAGAACTCCTCAATCAAAGGTAAGGTTCAACTCTGTTACTTGAAGGCACACATCAGAAAGAAGTTTCACAGAATGCTTCTGTAGAGTTTTTATATGAAGTTATACCTTTTTCCACTGTAGACCCCTCAGCGCTGCAAATGTCCATTTGCAGTTTCTGCAGAAAGAGTTTCATAACTGTCCAATCAAAAGTACGGTTCAACTCTTTCAGTTGAATGCACATGTCAGAAAGAAGTTTCACAGAATGGTTCTGTGTAGTTTTTATTTGAAGATATTCCTTTTTCCACTATGGGCCCCTTAGCGCTCCGAATATCTACTTGCAGTTTCTACAGAAAGAGTCTTTTAGAACTGCCCAATCAAAAGTACGGTTCAACTCTTTCAGCTGAATGCACATGTCAGAAAGAAGTTTCACAGAATGGTTCCATGTAGTTTTTATTTGAAGACATTCCTTTTTCCACTATAGGCCCCTTAGCGCTATGAATGTCCACTGGCAGTTACCACAGAAAGAGTGTTTCAGAAATGCTCAATCAAAAGTATGGTTCAACTCTGTTAGTTGAATGCACAGATCAGATAGAAGTTTCACAGAATGCTTCTGTGTAGTTTTTATTTGAAGCTATTCCTTTTTCCACTATAGGCCGCTTAGAGCTCCGAATGTCCACTTGCAGTTTCCACAGAAAGAGTGCTTCAGAACTGCTCAATCAAAAGTAATTTTCATCTCTGTTAGTTGAATGCACAGATCAGAAAGAAGTTTCACAGAATGGTTCTGTGTTGTTTTCATTTGAAGATATTCCTTTTTCCACTATATGTCCCTTAGCGCTATTAATGTCCACATGCAGTTTCTACAGAAAGAGTCTTTCAGAACTGCTCAATGAAAAGTAAGGGCCAATTCTGTTCGTTGAATGCACAGATCATAAAGAAGTTTCACAGAATGCTTCTGTGTAGTTTTTATTTGAATATATTACTTTTTCCACAATAGGCCCTTTAATGCTCCTAATATCCTCTTGCAGTTTCTACAGAAAGAGTGTTTCAGAACTGCTCAATCAAAAGTGAGGTTCAACTCTGTTAGTTGAATGCACAGAAGAGCAAGAAGTTTCACAGAATGCTTCTGTGTAGTTTTTATTTGAAGATAATCTTTTTCCACTGTAGGCTCCTTTGCGCTCCAAATATCTGCTTCGGGTTTCTACAGCAAGACATTTTCAGAACTGTTAAATCAAAAGTAGTGTTCACATCTGTTATTTGAATGCTCAGATCAGAAAGAAGTCTCACAGAATGCTTCTGTGTAGTTTCTACTTGAAGATATTCCTAAATCCACTATAGGCCCTTAGGGCTCTGAATGTCCTCTTGCAGTTTCTACAGAAAGATTGATTCAGAACTGCGCAATGAAAAGTAAGGTTCAGCTCTGTTAGTTGAATGCACAGAACAGAAAGAAGATTCAGAGAATGCTTCTGTGTAGTTTTTATTTGAAGTTATTCCTTTTTCCAAAATAGGCCCCTTAGCGCTCCAAATGTCCACTTGCAGCTTCTACAGAAAGAACGTTTCAGAACTGCTCAATCAAAAGTAAGTTTCAACTCTGTTAGTTGAATGCACAGAACACAAAGAAGTTTCACGGAATGCTTCTGTTTAGTTTTTATTTGAAGATATTCTTTTTTCCACTATAGGCCTCAGAGCACTCCGAATGTCCACTTGCACTTTCTACAAAAAGAGTGTTTCAGAACTACTCAGTCAAAAGTAATCTTCAACCCTGATAGTTGAATGCACAGAACAGAAAGAAGTTTCACAGAATGCTTCTGTGTAGTTTTTATTTGAAGATATTCCTTTTTCCAGTATAGGCCCATTAGCGCCCAGAATGTCCAACTGCAGTTTCTACAGAAAGAGTGTTTCAGAACTGCTCAAACAAAAGTAAGGTTCAACTCTGTTAGTTGAATGCACGGAACCAAAAGCAGTTTCACAGAATGCTTCTGTGTAGTTTTTATTTGAAGATAATCTTTTTCCACTGTAGGCTCCTTTGTGCTCCAAATGTCTGCTTCGGGTTTCTACAGCAAGACATTTTCAGAACTGTTAAATCAAAAGTAGTGTTCACATCTGTTATTTGAATGCTCAGATCAGAAAGAAGTCTCACAGAATGCTTCTGTGTAGTTTCTACTTGAAGATATTCCTAAATCCACTATAGGCCCTTAGGGCTCTGAATGTCCTCTTGCAGTTTCTACAGAAAGAATGATTCAGAACTGCGCAATGAAAAGTAAGGTTCAGATCTGTTAGTTGAATGCACAGAACAGAAAGAAGATTCAGAGAATGCTTCTGTGTAGTTTTTATTTGAAGTTATTCCTTTTTCCAAAATAGGCCCCTTAGCGCTCCAAATGTCCACTTGCAGCTTCTACAGAAAGAGCGTTTCAGAACTGCTCAATCAAAAGTAAGTTTCAACTCTGTTAGTTGAATGCACAGAACACAAAGAAGTTTCACGGAATGCTTCTGTTTAGTTTTTATTTGAAGATATTCTTTTTTCCACTATAGGCCTCAGAGCACTCCGAATGTCCACTTGCACTTTCTACAAAAAGAGTGTTTCAGAACTACTCAGTCAAAAGTAATCTTCAACCCTGTTAGTTGAATGCAGAGAACAGAAAGAAGTTTCACAGAATGCTTCTGTGTAGTTTTCATTTGAAGATATTCCTTTTTGCACTATAGGCCACTTATCGCTCCGAATGTCCACGTGCAGTTTCTACAGAAAGAGTGTGTCAGAACTGCTCAAACAAAAGTAAGATTCAACTCTGTTAGTTGAATTCGCAGAGAAGAAAGAAGTTTCACAGCATGCTTGTGGGTAGATTTTATTTGAAGATATTCCTTTTTTCACTATAGGACCCTTAGATCTCAAAATGTCCGGTTGCAGTTTCTGCAGAAAGAGTGTTTCAGAAGTGCTGAATCAAAAGTAAATTTTGACTGCATTTGTTGAATGCAGAGATCAGAAATTAGTGTCACAGAATGCTTCTGTGTACTTTTTATTTCAATTTATTCCTTTTTCCAATATAGGCCCCTTTGCGATCTGAATGTCCACTTGGAGTTTCAATAGAAGAGTGTTTCAGAACTGCTCAATCAAAAGTAAAGTTCAACTCTGTTAGTTGAATACACAGATCAGAAAGGAGTTTTACAGAGTGCTTCTGTGTAGTTTTTATTTGAAGATATTCCTTTTTCCGCAATAGGCAACTCAGCGCTCCGAATGTCCACTTGCAGTTTCTACGGAAAGAGTGTTTCAGAACTGCTCAGTCAACAATAAGCTTCAATTCAGTTAGTTGATTGCCCAGAACAGAAAGAAATTTCACAGAATGCTTCCGTGTAGTTTTCATTTGAAGATATTCCTTTTTCCACTGTAGGCCCCGTAGCACTCAGAAAATCCACTTGCAGTTTCTACAGAAAGAGTGTTTCAGAATTGATCAATCAAAGGTAAGCTTCAACTCTTTTAGTTGAATGCATAGAACAGAAAGTAGTTTCACAGAATGCTTCTGTGTAGTTTTTATTTGAGGATAATCCTTTTTCTACTGTTGGCCCCTTAGCGTTCCGAATGTCCTCTTGCAGTTTCTACAGAAAGAGTGTTTCAGAACTGCTCAACCAAAAGTTAGCTTCAACTCTGTTAATTGAATCCAAAGAACAGAAAGCAGTTTCACCGAATGCTTCGGTGTAGTTTTTATTTGAAGGTATTCCTTTCTCCACAATAGGCTCCTTAGTTCTCCGCATGTCCACTTGCAGTTTCCACATAAAGAGTGTTTCAGAACTGCTCAATCAAAAGTAAGCTTCATCTCTGTTAGTTGAATGCACAGAACAGAAAGAAGTTTCACAGAATCCTTCTGGGAAGTTTTTATTTGGAGATATTACTTTTTCCACTACAGGCCCCTTAGCTCTCCGAATATCCACTTGCAAATCCAACAGAAAGAGAGTTTCAGAACTGCTCAATCAAAAGTAAGCTTCAACTCTGTTATTTGAATTCAAAGAACAGAAAGAAGTTTCAAAGAATGCTTCTGTGTAGTTTTATTTGGAGATATTCCTTTTCACTATAGGCCCCTTAGCGCTCAGAATGTCCACTTGCAGTTTCTACACAAAGAATATTTCCGATCTGCTCAGACAAAAGCAAGCTTGAAATCTGTTAGTTGAATGCACAGAACAGAAAGTAGTTTCACAAAATGCTTCTGTGTAAATTTTATTCAATGATATTCCTTTTTCCTCTATAGGCCCCTTATCGCCACGAATGTCCACTTGCAGTTTCTACAGAAAGAGTGTTTCAGAACTGCTCAATCAAACGTAAGCTTCAACTCTGTTAGTTGAAGGCACAGAACAGAAAGAAGTTTAACAGAATGCTTCTCTTTAGTTGTTATTTGAAGATAATACTTTTTCCAGTGTAGGCCTCTTAGCGAACCGAATGTCCACTTGATGTTTCTACAGAAAGTGTGTTTCAAAACTGCTCAATCAAAAGTAAGGTACAACCCTGTTTGTTGAATGAACAGAACAGAAACAAGTTTCACAGAATGCTTCTGTGTAGTTTTTATTTGTAGATATTTCTTTTTCCACTATAGGCCCCTAAGCATTCCGAATGTCCACTTGCAGATCCTACAGACTGCTTCAGAACTGCTCAATCAAAAGTAAGTTTCAACTCTGTTAGTTGAATGCACAGAACAGAAAGCAGTTTCAGACAATGCTTCGGTGTAGTTTTTATTTGAAGATATTCCTTTTTCCACGATAGGCCCCTTAGCACTCAGAATGTCCACTTGCTGTTTCTACATAAAGAGTGTTTCAGAACTGCTGAATCAAAAGTAAGCTTCAAATCTGTTAGTTGAATACACAGAACAGAAAGAGGTTTCACAGAATGCTTCTGTGTAGTTTTTATTTGAAGATATTCCTTTTTCCACTATAGGCCCCTTAGCGCTAAGAATGTCCACTTGCACTTTCTACAGAAAGAGTGTTTCAGAATTGCTCAATCAAAAGTAAGTTTCAACTCTGTTAGTTCAATGCACAGAACAGAATGTAGTTTCACAGAATTCTTCTGTGTAGTTTTTGTTTGAAGATATTCCTTTTTCCACTATAGGCCAATTAGTGCTCAGAATGTCCACTTGCAGTTTCTACAGAAAGAGTGTTTCAGAACTTCTCAATCAAAGGTAAGCTTCAGCTCTGTTGGTTGAATGCACAGAACAGAAAGTAGTTTCACAGAATGCTTCTGTGTAGCTTTTATTTGGAGATATTACTTTTTCCACTATGGGCCACTTAGCTCTCCGAATGTCCACTTGCAGTTTCTACACAAAGAGTGTTTCAGTACTGCTCAATCAATCAAAAGTAAGCTTCAAAACTGTTAGGTGAATACACAGAACAGAAAGAAGTTTCACAGAAGGCTTCTGTGTAGTTTTTATTTGGAGATACTCCTTATTCCACTATAGGCCCCTTAGCGCTCTGAATGTCCACTTGCAGTTTCTACAGAAAGAGTGTTTCATAACTGCTAAATCAAAAGTAAGCTTCAACTCTGTTAGTTGAATGCACAGAACAGAAAGAAGTTTCACAGAATGCCTCTGTGTAGTTTTTATTTCGCGATTTTTCTTTTTCCACTATAGGCCCCTTAGCGCTCTGAATGTCCACTTGCATTTTCTACAGAAAGAGTGTTTCAGAACTGCTCAATCAAATGTAAGGTTCAACTCTGTTAGTTGAATGCACAGAACAGAAAGAAGTTTCACAGAATGCTTCTGTGTACTTTTGATTTGAGGATAATTCTTTTTCCACAATTGGCACCATAGTTTTCGGAATGGCCCCTCGCACTTTCTACAGAAAGAGTGTTTCAGAACTACTCAATTAAAAGAAAGGTTCAACTCTGTTAGTTGAATGCACAGAACAGAAATAAGTTTCCCAGAATTCTTCTGTGTAGTTTTTATTTGAAGATATTCCTTTTTCCCCTATAGGCCCCTTAGCGCTCCGAATGTCCACTTGCACTTTCTACAGAAAGAGTGTTTCAGAATTGCTCAATCAAAAGTAAGTTTCAACTCTGTTAGTTCAATGCACAGAACAGAATGTAGTTTCACAGAATTCTTCTGTGTAGTTTTTGTTTGAAGATATTCCTTTTTCCACTATAGGCCAATTAGTGCTCAGAATGTCCACTTGCAGTTTCTACAGAAAGAGTGTTTCAGAACTTCTCAATCAAAGGTAAGCTTCAGCTCTGTTGGTTGAATGCACAGAACAGAAAGTAGTTTCACAGAATGCTTCTGTGTAGCTTTTATTTGGAGATATTACTTTTTCCACTATGGGCCCCTTAGCTCTCCGAATGTCCACTTGCAGTTTCTACACAAAGAGTGTTTCAGTACTGCTCAATCAATCAAAAGTAAGCTTCAAATCTGTTAGGTGAATTCACAGAACAGAAAGAAGTTTCACAGAAGGCTTCTGTGTAGTTTTTATTTGTAGATACTCCTTATTCCACTATAGGCCCCTTAGCGCTCTGAATGTCCACTTGCAGTTTCTACAGAAAGAGTGTTTCATAACTGCTAAATCAAAAGTAAGCTTCAACTCTGTTAGTTGAATGCACAGAACAGAAAGAAGTTTCACAGAATGCCTCTGTGTAGTTTTTATTTCGCGATTTTTCTTTTTCCACTATAGGCCCCTTAGCGCTCTGAATGTCCACTTGCATTTTCTACAGAAAGAGTGTTTCAGAACTGCTCAATCAAATGTAAGGTTCAACTCTGTTAGTTGAATGCACAGAACAGAAGAAGTTTCACAGAATGCTTCTGTGTACTTTTGATTTGAGGATAATTCTTTTTCCACAATTGCACCATAGTTTTCGGAATGGCCCCTCGCACTTTCTACAGAAAGAGTGTTTCAGAACTACTCAATTAAAAGAAAGGTTCAACTCTGTTAGTTGAATGCACAGAACAGAAATAAGTTTCCCAGAATTCTTCTGTGTAGTTTTTATTTGGAGATATTCTTTTTTCCACTATGGGCCCACTAGCGCTTGGAATGTGCACATGCAGTTTCTTCGGAAAGAGTGTTTCAGAACTGCGCAATCAAAAGTAAATTCAACTCTGTTAGTTGAATGCACGGAACAGAAAGAAGTTTCACAGAATGCTTCTGTGTAGTTTTCACTTGAAGATATTCCTTTTTCCAGTATAGACCCCTTAACGCTCAGAATGTCCACTTGCAGTTTCTACAGAAAGAATGTTTCACAACTGCTCAATCAAAAGTAAGCTTCAACTCTCTTAGTTGTTTGCACTGAACACATAGGAGTTTCACAGAATGCTTCTGTGTAGTTTTTATTTGAAGCTATTACTTTTTCCACTATAGGCCCCTTAGAGCACAGAATGTCCACTTGCACTTTCTATAGAAACAAAGTTTCAAAAATGAGCATTCAAATGTAAGCTTCAAACCTGTTAGCTGAATGCAGAGTAGAGGAAGAATTTCCACAAAATGCTTCTGTGTAGTTTTTATTTGAAGATATCCCTTTTTCCACTATAGGCCCCTTAGCGCTCCGCATTTCCAATTGCACTTTACACAGAAAGAGTGTTTCAGAACTGCTCAATCAAAAGTAAGCTTTAACTCTGTTAGTTAAAGGCACAGAACAGAAAGAAGTTTCACAGAATATTTCTGTGTAGTTTTTATTTTAATATATTCCTTTTTCCACTATAGGCCACTTTGTGCTCAGAATGTCCACTTGCAGTTTCTACAGAAAGAGTGCTTCAGAGCTGCTCAATCAAAAGTAAGCTTCAACACTGTTAGTTGAATGCACAGAACAGAAAGAAGTTTCACGGAACGCTTCTGTGCAGTTTTTATTTGAGAATATTTCTTTTTCAACTATAGACCCCTTAGCGTTCGGAATTTCCTCTTGCAGGTTCTACAGAAAGAGTGTTTCAGAACTGCTCAATCAAAAGTAAGCTTCAACTCTGTTATTTGAATGCACAGAAGAGAAAGAAGTTTCACAGAACACTTCTATGTGGTATTTATTTGAAGATATGGCTTTTTCCACTATAGGCAATTTAGGGCTCAGAATATCCAGTTGCAGTTTCTACAGAAAGAGTGTTTCAGAACTGCTCAATCAAAAGTAAGCTTCAACTCTGTTATTTGAATGCACAGAACACAAAGAAGTTTCATAGAATGCTTCTGTGTAGTTTTTAATTGGAGATATTTCTTTTTCCACTATAGGCCCCTTAGCGTTCGGACTGTCCACGTGCAGTTTCTACAGAAAGAGTGTTTCAGAACTGCTCAAACAAAAGTAAGCTTCAACTCTTTTAGTTGAATAAGCCCAACACAAAGAAGTTTCACAGAATGCTTCTGTGTAGTTTTTTTGTGGAGATATTTCTTTTTGCACTATATGCCCCTTAGCATTCGGAATGTCCACTTGCTATTTCTACAGAAAGAGTGTTTCAGAACTGCTCAATCGAAAATAAGCTTCAACTCAGTTAGTTGAATGCACAGAACTGAAAGAAGTTTCACAGAATGCTTCTGTGTAGTTTGTATTTGAAGATACTCCTTTTTCCACTACAGGACCCTTAGCGCTCGGTATGTCAACTTGCAGTTTCTACAGAAAGTGTGTTTCAGAACTGCTCAATTAAAAGTAAGCTTCAACTCTGTTAGTTGAATGCATAGAACAGAAAGGAGTTTCAACGATTGCTTCTGTGTAGTTTTTATTTGAAGATATTCCTTTTACCACTATAGGCCCCTTAGAGCTCCAAATGTCCACTTGCACTTTAAACAGAAAGAGTGTTTCAGAACTGCTCAATCAAAAGTAAGCTTCAACTCTGTAAGTTTAATGCACAGAACAGAAAGAAGTTTCACAGACTGCTTCTCTTTAGTTTTTATTTGAAGATAATCGTTTTTCCAGTATAGGCCTCTTAGCGATCCGAATGTCCACTTGAAGTTTCTACAGAAAGTGTGTTTCAAAACTGCACAATCAAAAGTAAGGTTCAACCCTGTTTGTTGAATGAACAGAACAGAAACAAGTTCCACACAATGCTTCTCTGTGGTTTTTATTTGTAGATATTTCTTTTTCCACTATAGATCCCTAAGCATTCCGAATGTCCACTTGCAGTTCCTACATACTGTTTCAGAACTGCTCAATCAAAAGTAAGTTTCAACACTGTTAGTTGAATGCACAGAACAGAAAGCAGTTTCAGACAATGCTTCGGTGTAGTTTTTATTTGAAGATATTCCTTTTTCCACCATAGGCCCCTTAGCACTCAGAATGTCCACTTGCAGTTTCTACATAAAGAGTGTTTCAGAACTGCTCAAACAAAAGTAACCTTCAACCCTGTTAGTTGAATAAGCACAACTGAAAGATGTTTCACTGAATGCTTCTGTGTAGTTTTGTTTGGAGTTAATCCTTTTTGCACTATAGGCCCCTTAGACCTCCGAATGTCCACTTACAGTTTCTACAGTAAGAGTGTTTCAGAACCGCTCAATCAAAAGTAAACTTCAACTCTGTCAGTTTTAATGGACGGAACAGAAAGAAGTTTCACAGAATTGTTCTGTGTAGTTTTTATTTGAAAATATTCCTTTTTCCACTGTAGGCCAGTAAGCGCTCTGAATATCCACTTGCAGTTTCTACAGAAAGAGAGTTTCAGAAATGCTCAAACAAAAGTAAGCTTCAACTCTATTAGTTGAATGCACAGAAAGAAAGAAGTTTCACAGAATGCTTCTGTGTAGTTTTCATTTGAAGGTATCCCTTTTTCCACTATAGGCCCTTTAGCGCACGGAATGTCAACTTCCACTTTCTACAGAAAGGGTGTTTCAGAACTGCTCAATCAAAAGTAAGCTTCAACTCTGCTGGTTGAAAGGACAGAACAGAAAGAAATTTCACAGAATTGTTCTGTGTAGTTTTTATTTGAAGATATTACTTTTTCCACTATAGGCCCCTTAGCACTCAGAATGTCCACTTGCAATTTCTACAGAAAGAGTGATTCAGAACTGCTCCATCAAATGTAAGCTTCAACTCTGTTAGTTGAATGCACAGAGCAGTAAGAAGTTTCACAGAATACTTCTGTGCAGTCTTTATTTGGAGATATTACTTTTTCCACTATGGGCCCCTTAGCGCTCGGAATGTCAACTTGTAGTTTCTAGAGAAAGAGTTTTTCAGGACTGCTCAATTAAAGTAAGCTTCAACTCTGTTATTTGAATGCACAGAACAGAAAGAAGTTTCACAGAATGCTTCTGTGTAGTTTTTATTCGAAGATATTCCTTTTTCCACCATAGGCACCTTAGCGCTCCGAATGTCCACTTGCAGTTTCTACAGAAAGAGTGTTTCAGAACTGCTCAATCAAAAGTAAGTTTCAACCCTGTTAGTTGAATGCACAGAACAGAAAGAAGTTTCACAGAATGCTTCTGTGTACTTTTTATTTGGAGATATTTCTTTTCCCACTGTAGGCCAATTTGCACTCCGAATGTCCAGCTGCAGTTTCTACAGAAAGCATGTTTCAGAACTGCTCCATCAAAAGTAAGCTTCAACTCTGTTAGCTGAATGCACAGAACAGAAAGAAGTTTCACAGAATGCTTCTGTGTAGTTTTTATTTGAAGATATCGCTTTTTACACTTTAGGCCCTTTAGCACTCGAAATGTCAACTTGCAGTTTCTACAGAAAGAGTGTTTCAGAACTGCTCAATCAAAAGTAAGCTTCAACACTTTCAGTTGAATGGACAGAAAAGACGGAAGTTTCACAGAATGCTTCTCTGTAGTTTTTATTTGAAGATATTGCTTTTTAAAGTATAGGCCCCTTAGCGCTCCGAATCTCCACATGCAGTTTCTACAGAAAGAGTGTTTCAGAACTGCTCAATCAAAAGTAACTTCAACTCTGGTAGTTGAATGCACCTAACAGAAAGCAGTTTCACAGAATGCTTCTGTGTAGTTTTTATTTGGAGATTTTTCTTTTTCCACTATAGGCCACTTAGCGCTACGAATATCCACTGCAGTTTCTACACAAAGTGTGTTTCAGAACTGCTCAATCAAAAGTAAGCCTCAACTCTGTTAGTTGAATGCACAGAACAGAAAGAACTTTCACAGAATGCTTCTGTGTAGTTTTTATCTGGAGATATCCCTTTATCCACTATAGGCCCTTTAGCGGTCGGAACGTCCACTTGCACTTTCTACAGAAAGAGCATTTCACAACTGCTCAATCAAAAGTAAACTTCAACTCTGTTAGTTGAATGGACAGAACAGAAAGAAGTTTCACAGAATGCTTCTGTGTAGTTTTTATTTGAAGATATTCCTTTTTAAACTATACGCCCCTTAGCGCTCCGATTGTCCACTTGCAGTTTCTACAGAAAGAGTGTTTGAGAACTGCATAATCAAAAGTAAGCTTCAACTCTGTTAGTTGAAAGGACAGAACAGAAAGAAGTTTCACTGAATGCTTCTTTGTAAATTTATTTGAAGATATTTCTTTTTCCACTATAGGCCCCTTAGCGCTACGAATGTCCACTTGCAGTTTCTACAGAAAGAGTGTTTCAGAACTGCTCAATCAAAAGTAAACTTCAACTCTGTTAGTTGAATGCACAGAACAGAAGAATTTCACAGAATGCTTCTGTGTAGTTTTATTTGAATTTCTTTTCCCTAGCCCTTAGGTAGATTCACTAGTTTCTACAAAAGGTTTCAGAACTCAATCAAAGAAGCTTAACTCTTAGTTGAATGCACAACAGAAAAATTCCAGAAGCTTCTTGTTTTTTTTGGTATTTTTTTCACTTTAGCCCTTAGCGTCAAGTCCACTTGCATTTCTACAGAAGGTGTTCAGAACTGCTCAATCAAAAGTAAGCTTCAACTCTTAGTTGAATGACAAACAGAAAGAAGTTTCACAGAATGCTTCTGTGTAGTTTTATTTGATATCTTTTTCACTATAGGCCTATAGCACTGTGAATGTAACTGCAGTTCTACAAAAGATGTTCAGAACTGCTCAATCAAAAGTAAGCTCAACTCTTTAGTTGAATGACAGAAACAGTTCACAGAATGCTTCTGTAGTAGAATTCTTTTATCTTGCGCTGATCATCAGTTTCTACAAAAGTGTTTCAGACTGCTCAATAAAAGTAACTCAACTCTGTAGTGAATGCACAACAGAAAGATTTCACAGAATGCTTCTGTGTAGTTTTTATTGGAGATTTCTTTTCCACTATAGGCCCTTAGCGTCGAATCCACTGCATTTCTACAAAAGGTATTTCAAACTGCTCAATCAAAAGTAACCTCAACTCTGTTAGTTGAATGACAGAACAGAAAGAAGTTTCACAGAATGCTTCTGTGTAGTTTTTATTGAAGATATCCTTTTTACACTATAGCCCCTTAGCGCTCCGAATGTCCACTTGCAGTTTCTACAGAAAGAGTGTTTAGAACTGCTCAATCAAAAGTAAGCTTCAACTCTGTTAGTTGAAAGGACAGAACAGAAAGAAGTTTCACTGACTGCTTCTTTGTAAATTTATTTGAAGATATTTCTTTTTCCACTATAGGCCCCTTAGCGCTCCGAATGTCCACTTGCAGTTTCTACAGAAAGAGTGTTTCAGAACTGCTCAATCAAAACTAAGCTTCAACTCTGTTAGTTGAATGCAAAGAACGGAAAGAAGTTTCACAGAATGCTTCTGTGTAGTTTTCTTTGGAGATATTTCTTTTCCCACTGTAGGCCCCTTAGCGCTCCAAATGTCCACCTGCAGTTTCTACAGAAAGGATGTTTCAGAACTGCGCAATCAAAAGTAAGCTTCAACTCTGTTAGCTGAAAGCACAGTACAGAAAGAATTTTCACAGAATGCTTCTACATAGTTTTTATTCGAAGATATCCCTTTTTACACTTTAGGCCATTTAGGGCTCGAAATGTCAACTTGCAGTTTCTACAGAAAGAGTGTTTCAGAACTGCTCAATCAAAAGTAAGCTTCAACTATGTTAGTTGAATGCACAGAACAGAAAGAAGTTTCACATAATGCTTCTGTGTAGTTTTTATTTGAAGATATTCCTTTTTCCACTATAGGCCCTTTAGCGCACGGAATGTCCACTTGTAGTTCCTACAGAAAGAGTGTTTCAGAACTGCTCAATCAAAACTAAGCTTCAACTCTGTTAGTTGAATGCATAGAACAGAAAGAAGTTTCACAGAATGCTTCTGTTTAGTTTTTATTGGTAGATATTTCTTTTCCCACTGTAGGCCCCTTAGGGCTCCGAATGTCCACCTGCAGTTTCTACAGAAAGTGTGTTTCAGAACTGCTCAATCAAAAGTAATCTTCAACTCTGTTAGCTGAATGCACAGAACAGAAAGAAGTTTCACAGAATGCTTCTGTGTAGTTTTTATTTGAAGATATCCCTTTTTACACTTTAGGCCCTTTAGCACTCGAAATGTCAACTTGCAGTTTCTACAGAGTGTTTCAGAACTGCTCAATCAAAAGTAAGCTTCAACACTGTTAGTTGAATGCACAGAACAGAAAGAAGTTTCACAGATGCTTCTGTGTAGTTTTTCATTGAAGACATTCCTTTTTCCACTGTAGGCCCCAAAGTGCTCCGAATGTCCACTTGCAGTTTCTCCAGAGAGTTTCAGAACTGCACAATCAAAATTAAGGTTCAACTCTGTTAATTGAATGCACAGATCAGAAAGAAGTTTCACAGAATTCTTCTGTGTAGTTCTTATATTAAGATGCTCCTTTTTCCTGTGTATGTCCCTTAGCGCTCCGAATGACCACTTGCAGTATCTACAGAAAGTGTGTTTCTGAGCTCCTCAATCAACAGTAAGTTTCAACTCTGTTAGTTGAATACGCAGATCAGAAAGAAGTTAAAGAGGGTGCTTCTGTTTAGTTTTTTTTCAAGATTTTCCTTTTTCCACTATAGGCCCCTTAGCGCTCCGATTGTCCACTTGCAGTTTCCTCAGAAAGAGTGTTTCAGAACTGCTCAATCAAAAGCAATGTTCAACTTTGTTAGTTGAATGCACAGATCAGTAAGAAGTTTCACAGAATTCTTCTGTGTAGTTTTTATTTGAAGATACTCCTTTTTCCATTATAGGGCCCTTAGCGCAAAATGTCCGCTTACCGTTTCTACAGAAAGAGGGTTTCAGAACTGCTCAATCAAAAGTAAGCTTCAACTCTTTTATTTGAAAGCACAGATCAGAAAGAAGTTTCACAGAATGCTTCAGTGTATTTTTTACTTGTCGATATTCCTTTTTCCACTATAGGCCCCTTAGCGTTCAGAATGTCCACTTGCAGTTTCTACAGAAAGAGTGTTTCAGAAGTGCTCAATCAAAAGTAAGGTTCAAATCTGTTAGTTGAATGCACAGATCAGAAAGACGTTTCATAGAATGCTTCTGTGTAGTTTTTATTTGAAGGTATTCCTTTTTCCATTATAGGCCCCTAAGTGCTCCGAATGTGCACTTGCAGTTTCTACAGAAAGAGGGTTTCAGAACTGCTCAATCCAAAGTAAGGTTCAACTCTGTTAGTTGTATGCATAGTTCAGAAAGAAATTTCTGAGAATGCTTCTGTGTAGTTTATATTTGAAGATATTCCTTTTTCCACTATAAGTCCCTTAGTGCTCCGTATATCCGCTTGCAATTTCTACAGAAAGAGTGTTTCAGAACAGCTCAGTCAAAAGTAAGTTTCACCTCTTTTACTTGAATGCACAGAACAGAAAGAAGTTTCACAGAATGCTTCTGTGTAGTTTTCATTTGAAGATATTCCTTTTTCCACTCTAGGCCCCTAGCTCTCCGAATGTCCACTTGCAGTTTCTACAGAAAGAGTGTTTCAGAACTGCTCAATAAAAAGTAAGGTTCAACTCTGTTAGTTGAGTGCGCAGATCAGAAAGAACTTTCACAGAATGCTTCTGTGTAGTTTTTATTTGAAGATATTCCTTTTCCACTATAGGCCCCTAAGTGCTCCGAATGTCCAGTTGCAGTCTCTACAGAGAGAGTGTTTCGGGACTTGCTTTATGAATCTCGGTGCTCCTGTGTTGGGTGCATATATATTTAGGATAGTTAGCTCTTCTTGTTCAATTGATCCCTTTTCCATTATGTAATGGCCTTCTTTGTCTCTTTTGATCTTTGTTGGTTAAATCTATTTTATCAGAGACGAGGATTGCAACCCCTGCCTTTTCTTGTTTTCCAGTTGCTTGATAGATCTTCCTCCATCCCTTTATTTTGATTCTATATGTGTCTCTGCACGTGAGATGTGTTTCCTGAATACAGCACACTGATGGGTCTTTACTCCTTATCCAGTTTGCCAGTCTGTATCTTTTGATTGGAGCATTTAGCCCATTTACATTTAACGTTAATATTGTTATGTGTGAATCTGATCCTGTCATTATGATGTTAGTTTGTTATTTTGCTCTTTAGTTGCTGCAGTTTCTTCCTCGCCTCGATGGTGTTTACAATTTTGCGTGTTTTTGCAGTGGGTGGTACCGATTGTTCCTTTCTATGTTTAGTGCTTCCTTCAGGAGCTCTTTTAGGGCAGGCCTGGTGGTGACAAAATCACTAAGCGTTTGCTTGTCTGTAAAGTATTTTATTTCTCCTTCACTTATGAAGCTTTGTTTGGCAGGATAGGAAATTCTGTGTTGAAAATACTTTTCTTTAAGAATGTTGAATATCGGCCCCCACTCTCTTCGGGCTTGTAGAGTTTCTGCCGAGAGATCAGCTGTTAGTCTGATGGGCTTCCCTTTGTGGGTAACCCGACCTTTCTCTCTGGCTGCCCTTAACATTTTTTCCTTCATTCCAACTTTGGTGAATCTGACAGTTATGTGTCTTTGAGTTGCTCTTCTCGAGGAGTATCTTTGTGGCGTTCTCTGTATTTCCTGAATCTGAATGTTGGCCTGCCTTACTAGATTGGGGAAGTTCTCCTGGATAATATCTTGCAGAGAGTTTTCGAACTTGGTTCCATTCTCCCCATCATTCTCAGGTACACCAATCAGACGTAGGTTTGGTCTTTTCACATAGTCCCAATTTTCTTGGAGGCTTTGTTCATTTCTTTTTATACTTTTTTCTCTAAACTTCCCTTCTCTCTTCATTTCATTCATTTCATCATCCATCAGCGATACCCTTTCTTCCAGTTGATCGCATCTGCTACTGAGGCTTCTGCAATCTTCGCGTAGTTCTCGAAACTTGGCTTTCACCTCCATCAGCTCCTTTAAGCCCTTCTCTCCATTGGTTATTCTAGTTATCCATTCTTCTAATTTTTTTTCAAAGTTTTTAACTTCTTTGCTATTGTTTTGAATTTCCTCTCGTAGCTCAGTGTAGTTTGATCGTCTGAAGCCTTCTTCTCTCAACTCGTCAAAGTGATCCTCCATCCAGCTTTGTTCCGTTGCTGGTGAGGAACTGCGTTCCTTTGGAGGAGGAGAGGTGCTCTGTTTTTAGAGTTTCCAGTTTTTCTGCTCTGTTTTCTCCCCATCTTTGTGGTTTTATCTACTTTTTGTCTTTGATGTTGGTGATGTACAGATGGGTTTTTGGTGTAGATGTCCTTTCTGTTTGTTACATTTCCTTCTACCAGACAGGACCCTCAGCTGCAGGTCTGTTGGAGTTTACTAGAGATCCACTGCACACCCTGTTTGGCCGGGTGTCAGCAGCAGTGGCTGCAGAACAGCGGATTTTTGTGAGACCACAAATTCAGCTGTCTGGTAGTTCCTCTGAAAGTTTTGTCTCAGAGGACTACCTGGCTGAATGAGGTGTCAGTCTGTCCCTACTGGAGCGGTGCCTCCCAGATAGGCTGCTCAGGGGTGAGGGACACACTTTAGGAGGCAGTCTGTCCGTTCTCAGATCTCCAGCTGCGTGCTGGGAGAACCACTACTCTCTTCAAAGCTGTCAGTCAGACAGGGACATTTAAGACTGTGGAGGTTCCTGCTGAGTTTTTGTTTGTCTGTGCCCTGCCCCAGAGGTGGAGCCTACAGAGGCAGGCAGGCCTCCTTGAGCTGTGGTGGGCTCCACCCATTTCGAGGTTCCTGGCTGCTTTGTTTACCTAAGCAAGCCTGGGCAATGGCGGGCGCCCCTCCCCCAGCCTCGCTGCCGCCTTGAAGCTTGATCTCAGACTGCTGTGCTAGCAATCAGCGGGACTCCGTTGGCATAGGACCCTCCGAGCCAGGTGCGGGACACAATCTCCTAGTGTGCCATTTTCCAGGCCCATTGGAAAAGCACAGTATTAGGATGGGAATGACCCGACATTCCAGTGCCGTCTGCTTCCCCTTTCTTTGACTAGGAAAGGGAACTCCCTGACGCCTTGCGCTTCCCGAGTGAGGCAGTGCCTCACTCTGCTTCGGCTCGTGCACAGTGTGCTTCACCGACTGTCCTGCACCCACTGTTAGGCATTCCCTAGTGAGATGAAACCGGTACCTCAAGCAGAAATGCAGAAATCACCCGTCTACTGTGTCGCTGGGGCTGGGAGCTGGAGACCGGAGCTGTTCCTATTCGGCCATCTTGGCTCCACCCCGCTTCTGTGTATTTTTTATTTGAAGATATTACTTCTTCCACTATAGGCCCCTAAGCGCTCCAAATGTCCACTTGCAGTTTCTACAGAAAGGGTGTTTCAGAACTGCTCAATCAAAAGTAAGCTTCAACTCTGTTAGTTGAATGCACAGAACAGAAAGAAGTTTCACAGAATGCTTCTGTGTAGTTTTTATATGAAGATATTCCTTTTTCCACTATAGGGCCCTTAGCACTAGAAATGTCCACTTGCAGTTTCTACAGAAAGAGTGTTTCAGAACTTCTCAATCAAAAGTAAGCTTCAACTGTGTTAGTTGAATGCACAGAACAGAAAGAATTTTCACAGAATGCTTCTGTGTAGTTTTTATTTGGAGGTTTTACTTTTTCCACTATAGGCCCCTTAGTGCTCCGAATGTCCACCTGCAGTTTTTACAGAAAGTGTGTTTCAGAACTGCTCAATCAAACGTAAGCTTCAACTCTGTTAGTTGAATGCACAGAACACAAAGAATTTTCACAAAATGCTTCTGTGCAGTTTTCATCTGAAGATATCCCCTTATCCACTATAGGCCCTTTAGCGATCCGAACGTCAACATGCAGTTTCTACAGAAAGAGTGTTTCTGAACTGCTCAATCAAAATAAGCTTCAACTCTGTTAGTTGGATGGACAGAAGAGGTTTCACCGAATGCTTCTGTGTAGTTTTTATTTGAAGATATCCCTTTTTCCACTAAAGGCCCCTTAGCGCTCTGAATGTCCACTTGCAGTTTCTACAGAAAGAGTGTTTCAGAACTGCTCAATGAAAAGTAAGCTTCAACTCTGTTAGTTGAATGCACAGAACAGAAAGAAGTTTCACAGAATGCTTCTGTGTAGTTTTTATTTGGAGATATTTCTTTTTCTGCTATAGGCTCCTTAGTGCTTGGAATGTCAAATTGCAGGTTCTACATAAAGAGGGTTTCAGAACTGCTCAATCTAAAGTAAGCTTCAACTCTGTTAGTTGAATGAACAGGACAGAAAGAAGTTTCACAGAATGCTTCTGTTTAGTTTTTATTTGGAGATATTACTTTTTCCACTATAGCCTCCTTAGCGTTCGGAATGTCATGTTACAGATTCTACAGAAAGAGTGTTTCAGAACTGCTCAATAAAAAGTCAGCTTCAACTCTGTTAGTTGAATGGACAGAACAGAAAGAAGTTTCACAGAATGCTTCTGTGTAGTTTTTGTTTGAAGATATTACTTTTTCCAATATAGGCCCCTTAGCTTATAGATTGTCCACTTGCAGTTTCTATAGAAAGAGTGTTTCAGAACTGCTGAATCAAAATTAAGCTTCAACTCTGTTAGTTTAATGGACAGAACAGAAAGAAGTTCCACAGAATGCTTCTGTGTAGTTTTATTTGAAGATATACCTTTTTCCACTACAGGCCCCTTTGCGTTCTGAATGCCCACATGCTGTATCTACAGAAAGAGTGTTTCAGAACAGCTCAATCAAAAGCTAGCTTCAACTCTGTTAGTTGCATGCACAGAACAGAAAGTAGTTTCACAGAATGCTTCTATGTAGTTTTTATTTGGGGATATTACTTTTTCTACTATAGGCCAATTAGCGCTCTGAATATCCACCTGAAGTTTCTACAGAAAGGTGTTTCAGAACTGCTCAATCAAAAGTAAGCTTCAACTCTGTTAGCTGAATGCACAGAACAGAAGGAAGTCTCACAGAATGGTTCTGTGTAGTTTTTATTTGAAGATATCCATTTTTCCACAATAGGCCCTTTCACGCTCGGAATGTCAACTTGCAGTTTCTACAGATAGAGGGTTTCAGAACTGCTCAATAAAACGTAAGCTTCAACTCTGTTAGTTGAACAGACAGAACAGAAAGAAGTTTCACAGAACTATTCTGTGTCGTTTTTATTTGAAAGTATTCCTTTTTCCACTATAGTCCCCTTAGCTTTCAGAATGTCCAGTTGCACTTTCTACAGAAAGTGCGTTTCAGAACTGCTTAATCAAAAGTATGCTTCAAATCTGTTATTTGAATGCACAGAACAGAAAGAAGTTTCACAGAGTGCTTCTGTGTAGTTTTCATTTGGAGATATTCCTTTTTCTACTATAGGACCCTTAGCGCTGAATGTCCACTTGCAGTTTCTACGGAAAGGGTGTTTCAGAACTGCTCAATTAAAAGTAAGCTTCAACTCTGTTAGTTGAATGCACAGAACAGAAAGTAGTTTCACAGAATGCTTCTGTGTAGTTTTTATTTGAAATCCCTTTTTCCACTATTGGCCCCTTAACGTTCAGATGTCCACTTTCAGTTTGTACAGAAAGAGGGTTGTAGAGCTGCTCAACAAAAGTAATGCTTCTGTGTAGTTTTTATTTCGAGATATTGCTTTTTCAGCTCTAGGCCCCTTAGCGCTCTGTATTTCCACCTGCAGTTACAACAGAAAGGGTGTTTCAGAACTGCTCATTCAAAAGTAAGCTTCAACTCTGTTAGTGGAATGCACAGAAGAGAAAGAAGTTTCACAGAATGCTTCTGTTTAGTTTTTATTTAAAGATATCCCTTTTTCCAGTAGAGGCCCCTTAGTGCTCAGAATGTCAACTTGCAGTTTCTACAGAAAGAGTATTTCAGAACTGCTCAATCAAATGTCATCTTCAAGTCTGTTAGTTGAATGCACAGAACAGAAACAGTTTCACAGAAAGCTTCTGTGTAGTTTTTATTTGGAGATATTACTTTTTCCACTATAGGCCCCTTAGCGCTCTGAATGTCCACCTGAAGTTTCTACAGAAATGTGTTTCAGAACTTCCCAATCAAAAGTAAGCTTCAACTCTGTTATCTGAATGCACAGAATAGAAAGAAGTTTCACAGAATGCTTCTATGTTGTTTTTATTTGAAGATATCACTTTTTCCACTATAGGCCCTTTAGCGCTGCGAATGACAATTTGCAGTTTCCACAGAAAGAGTGTTTCAGAACTGCTCAATCAAATGTTAGCTTCAACTCTGTTAGTTGAATGGACAGAACTGAAAGAAGTTTCACAGAATGCCTCTGTGTAGTTTTATTTCTAAATATCCTTTTTTCTACTACAGGAGTTTTAGCGCACGGAATGTCAACTTCCAGTTTCTACATAAAGAGAGTTTCAGAACTGCTCAATCAAAAGTAAGCTTCAACTCTGTTAGTTGGAAAGTCAGAACAGCAAGTAGTTTCACTTCATGCTTCTGTGTAGTTTTTATTTGAAGATATCCCTTTTTCCACTAAAGGCCCCTTAGCGCTCCGAAAGTCAACTTGCTGTTTCTACAGAAAGAGTGTTTCAGAACTGCTCAATCAAAAGTAAGCTTCAACTCTGTTAGTTGAATGCACAGAACAGAAAGAAGTTTCACCGAATGCTTCTGTGTAGTTTTTATTTGGACATATTTCTTTTTCTGCTATAGGCTCCTTAGCGCTCGGAACGTCAACTTGCCGTTTCTACAGAAAGAGTGTTTCAGAACTGCTCAATCAAATGTTAGCTTCAACTCTGTTAGTTGAATGAACAGGACAGAAAGAAGTTTCACAAAAAGCTTCTGTGTAGATTTTATGTGAAGATATCCATTTTTCCACTGTATGCCCTTTAGCGCACAGAATGTCAACTTCCAGTTTCTGCAGAAAGAGTCTTTCAGAACTGCTCAATCAAAAGTAAGCTTCAACTCTGTTAGTTCAAAGGACAGAACAGAAAGAAGTTTCACTGAATGCTTCTGTGCAGTTTTTATTTTAAGATATTACTTTTTCCACAATAGGCCCCTAAGGGCTCCAAGTGTCCACTTGCAGTTTTTACAGAAAGAGTGTTTCAGAACTGCTCAATCAAAAGTCAGCTTCAAATATGATAGTTGAATTGACAGAACAGAAAGAAGTTCCACAGAATCCCAATGTGTAGTTTTATTTGAAGATATTCCTTTTCCCACTAGAGGCCCCTTAGCGATCAGGATGGCCACATGCAGTTTCTACAGAAAGAGTGTTTCAGAACGGCTCAATCAAAAGTAAGCTTCAACCCTGTAAGTTGAATGCACAGAACATAAACAAGTTTCACAGACTGCTTCTGTGTAGGTTTTATTTGAAGATATCCCTTTTTCCACTATAGGCCCTTTAGCGCACGGATTGTCAGCTTCCAGTTTCTACAGAAAGACAGTTTCAGAACTGCTCAATCAAAAGTCAGTTTCAACTCTGTTAGTTGGATGCACAAAAAAGAAGGAAGTTTCACAGAATGCTTCTGTGCAATTTTTATTTGGAGATATTACTTTTTCCACTATAGGCCCCTTAGCACTCCGAATGTCCACCTGCAGTTTCTACAGAAAGGGTGTTTCATAATTGCTCAATCAAAAGTAAGCTTCAACTCTGTTAGTTTATTGCACAGAAGAGACAGCAGTTTCACAGAATGCTTCTGTGTAGTTTTTATTTGAAGATATCCCTTTTTCCACTATAGGCCCTTTAGCGCTCGGAATGTCCACTTGCAGTTTCTAGAGAAAGAGTTTTTCAGAACTGCTCAATCAAAAGTAATCTTCAACTCTGTTAGTTGAATGCATAGAACAGAGAGTACTTTCACAGAATGCTTCTGTGTAGTTTTTATTTGGAGATATTTCTTTTTCTACTATAGGCTCCTTAGCACTCGGAATGTCACATTGCAGTTTCTACAGAAAGAGTGTTTCAGAACTGCTCAATCAAAAGTTAGCTTCAAATCTGTTAGTTGAATGCACAGAACAGAAAGAAGTTTCACATAATACTTTGTGTAGTTTTTATTTGGAGATATTACTTTTTCCACTATAGGCCCCATAGCCTACAGAATGTCCACTTGCAGTTTCGACAGAAAGAGTGTTTCAGAACTGCTTAATCAAAAGTAAGCTTCAAATCTGTTAGTTGAATGCACAGAACGCAATGAAGTTTCAACGAATGCTTCTGTGCAGTTTTTATTTGTAGATATTCCTTTTTCCACTATAGGCCCACTAGCGCTCCGTGTGTCCACCTGCAGTTTCTACAGAAAGGGTGTTTCATAACTGCTCAATCAAAATTAAGCTTCAACTCTGTTAGTTGAATGCACAGAACAGAAAGAACTTTTACAGAATGCTTCTGTGTAGTTTTTATTTGGAGATCTTACTTTTTCTACTATAGTCTCCTTAGCACTCGGATTGTCAACTTGCAGTTTCTACAGAAAGAGTGATTTTGAACTGCTCAATCAAAAGTATGCTTCAACTCTGTTAGTTGAAAGCACAGAACAGAAAGCAGTTTCACAGAATACTTCTGTGTAGTTTTTATATGGAGATATCCCTTTATCTACTATTGGCCCTTTAGCGGTCGGAATGTCAACTTGCTGTTTCTACAGAAAGAGTGTTTCAGAACTGCTCAAACAAAAGTCAGCTTCAACTCTGTTACTTGAATGGACAGAACAGAAAGAAGTTTCACAGAATTCCTCTGTGTAGTTTATATTTGAAGATATCCTTTTTTCCACTACATGCCCTATATCACACAGAATGTCAGCTTCCAGTTTCTGCAGAAAGAGTGTTTCAGAACTGCTCAATCAAAACTAAGCTTCAACTCTGTTAGTTGAAAGGACAGAACAGAAAGCAGTTTCACTGAATGCTTCTGTGTAGTTTTTATTTCAAGATATTCCATTTTCCACAATAGGACACTTAGCGCTCCAAATGTCCTCTTGCAGTTTCTGCAGAACGAATGTTTCAGAACTGCTCAATCAAAAGTAAGCTCCAAATTTTTTAGTTGAATGTACAGAACAGTAAGAAGTTTCACAGAATGCTTCTGTGTTGTTTCTGTTTGGAGATATTCCTTTTTCCAATATAGGCTCCTTAGTGCTCCGCATGTCCCCTTGCAGTTTCTACAGAAAGAGTGTTTCATACCTGCTCAATCAAAAGTATGCTTCAATTCTGTCATTTGAATGCGCAGAACTGAAAGAATTTTCACAGAATGCTTCTGTGTAGTTTTTATCTGCAGATATCACTTTTTCCACTATATTCCCTTTAGCGCTCGGAATGTCAACTTGCAGTTTCTACCGAAAGAGTGTTTCAGAACTGCTCAATCAAAAGTCAGCTTCAACTCTGTTACCTGAATGGATTGAACAGAAAGAAGTTTCACAGAATGACTCTGTGTAGTTTTTATTTTAAGATATTCCTTTTTCCACTATAGGCCCATTATCGCTCCGAATGTCCACTTGCAGTTTCTACAGAAAGAGTGTTTCAGAACTGCTCAATCAAAAGTAAGCTTCAACTCTGTTAGTTGAATGCACAGAACAGAAAGAAGTTTCACAGAATGATTCTGTGTAGTTTTTATTTGATGATATCCCTTTTTCCAGTATATGCCATTTAGCGCATGGGATGTCAACTTCCTGATTCTACAGAGAAAGTGTTTCAGAACTGCTCAATCAAAAGTAAGCTTGAACTCTGTTAGTTGAAAGGACAGAACAGTAAGTAGTTTCACTGAATGCTTCTGTGTAGTTTTTATTTGAAGAAATTCCTTTTTCCACTGTAGGCGCCTTAACGTTCAGAATGTCCACTTGCAGTTTCTACGGAAAGAGTGTTTCACAACTGCTCAATCAAAAGTAAGCTTCAACTCTGTTAGTTGAACGCACAGAAGTGAAAGGAGTTTCACAGAATGCTTCTGTGTAGTTTTTATTTGGAGATATTCCTTTTTCCACTATAGGCCCTTTAGCACACCGAATGTCCACTTGCAGTTTCTACAGAAAGAGGGATTCAGAACTGCTCAATCAGAAGTAAGATTCAACTCTGTTAGTTGAATGCACAGAGCAGAAAGAAATTTCACAGAAATCTTCCTTATAGTTTTTCTTTGGAGATATTTCTGTTTCCACTACAGGCTCCTTAGCGCTGGGAATGTCAACTTGCAGTTTCTACAGAAAGAGTGTTTCAGAACTGCTCAATCAAAAGTAAGCTTCAACTCTGTTAGTTGAATGGACAGAATAGAAAGAAGTTTCACACAATGCTTCTGTGTAGGTTTTATTTGAATATATACCTTTTTCCACTATAGGTCCCTTTGCTTTCAGAATGTCCACTTGCAGTTCTACAGGAAGAGTGTTTCAGAACTGCTCAATCAAAAGTAAGGTTCAACCCTGTCAGTTGAATGCACGGAACTGAAAGTAGTTTCACAGAAAGATTCTGTGCAGTTTTTATTTGATGATATCTATTTTTCCACTATATGCCTTTTAGCGCACTGAATATCAACTTCCAGTTTCTGCAGAAAGAGTGTTTCAGAACTGCTCAATCAAAAGTAAGCTTCAACTCTTTTAGTTGAAAGGACAGATCAGAAAGAAGTTTCACTGAATGCTTCAGTGTAGTTTTTATTTTAAGATATTCCTTTTTCCACAAAAGGCCCCTTAGCGCTCCAAATATCCACTTGCAGTTTCTACAGAAAGAGTGTTTAAGAAGTGCTCAATCAAAAGTAAGCTTCAACTCTGTTAGTTGAATGGACAGAGGAGAAAGATGTTTCACAGAATGCCTCCGTGTAGTTTTATTTGAAGATAATCCTTTTTCCACTAGAGGCCCCTTAGCGTTCAGAATGTCCACATGCAGTTTCTACAGAAAGAGTGTTTCAGAACTGCTCAATCAAAAGTAAGCTTCAACCCTGTTAGTTGAATGCACAGAACACAAACATGTTTCACAGAATGCTTCTGTGTAGTTTTTATTTGCAGATATATTTTTTTCCACTGTAGGCCACTTAGCGCTCAGAATGTCCACCTGCAGTTTCTACAGAAAGGTGTTTCAGAACTGCTCAATCAAAAGTAAGCTTCATCTCTGTTAGTACAATGGACAGAACAGAAAGAAGTTTCACAGAATTCTTCTGTGTAGTTTTTATTTGAAGATATACCTTTTTCCACTATAGTCCCTCTAGCGCTCTGAATGTCAACTTGCAGTTTCTACCGAAAGAGTGTTTCAGAACTTCTCAATCAAAAGTAAGCTTCAACTCTGTTAGTTGAATGGACAGAAGAGAAAAAAGTTTCACAGAATGATTCTGTGTAGTTTTTATTTGAAGATATCCTTTTTTCCACTCTAAGCCCCTTAGCGCTCCGAATGTCCACTTGCAGTTTCTACAGAAAGAGTGTTTCAGAACTGCTCAATCCAAAGTAAGCTTCAGCTCTGTTAGTTGAATGCGCAGAACAGAAAGAATTTTCACAGAATGATTCTGTGTAGTTTTTATTTGAATATATCACTTTTTCCACTCTAAGCCCCTTAGTGCTCCGAATGTCCACTTGCAGTTTCTACAGAAAGAGTGTTTCAGAACTGCTCAGTCAAAAGTATGCTTCAACTCTGTTAGTTGAATGTGCAGAACAGAAAGAATTTTCACAGAATGCTTCTGTGTAGTTTTTATCTGAAGATATCCCTTTATCCACTATAGGCCCTTTAGCGGTCGGAAAGTCAACTTCCCGTTTCTAGAGAAAGAGTGCTTCAGAACTGCTCAATCAAAAGTCACCTTCAACTGTGTTACTTGAATGGACAGAAGAGAAGTTTCACAGAATGCCTCTGTGTAGTTTTTATTTTAAGATATTATTTTTTCCTCTATAGGCCCCTTATCGCTCCAAATGTCCACTTGAAGTTTCTACAGAAAGAGTGTTTCAGAACTGCTCAATCAAAAGTAAGCTTCCACTCTGTTAGTTGAATGTGCAGAACAGAAAGAAATTTCACAGAATGCTTCTGCGTAGTTTTTATCTGAAGATATCCCTCTATCCACTATAGGCCTTTAGCGGTCGGAATGTCAACTTGCAGTTTCTACAGAAAGAGTGTTTCAGAACTGCTTAATCAAAAGTAAGCTTCAACTCTGTTAGATGAATACACAGGACAGAAAGAAGTTTCACAGAATGCTTCTGTGTAGTTTTTATTTGAAGATATCCTTTTTTCCAGTATAGGCCCTTTAGCGCATGGAATGTAAACTTCCAGTAACTACAGAAAGAGTGTTTCAGAACTGCTCAATCAAAAGTAAGCTTCAACTCTGTTAGTTGAAAGGACAGAACAGAAAGAAGTTTCACTGAATGCTTCTGTGTAGTTTTTATTTGAAGATATTCCTTTTTCCACTATAGGCCCATTAGCGCTCCGAATGTCCACTTGCAGTTTCTACAGAAAGAGTGTTTCCGAACTGCTCAATCAATAGTAAGCTTCAACTCTGTTAGTTGAATGCACAGAACAGAAAGAAATTTCACAGAATGCTTCTGTGTAGTTTTCATTTGTAGATATTACTTTTTCTACTATTGGCTCCTTAGGGCTCGGAATGTCAAATTGCAGTTTCTACAGAAAGAGGGTTTCAGAACTGCTCAATCAAAAGTAAGCTTCAACTGTGTTTGTTTGATGCACAGAACAGAAAGAAGTTTCACAGAATGCTTCTGCGTAGTTTTTATTTGAAGATATTCATTTTTCCACTAGAGGCCCCTAAGGTCTCCGAATGTCCACATGCAGTTTCTACAGAAAGAGTGTTTCAGAACTGCTCAATCAAAAGTGAGTTTCAACTCTGTTAGTTGAATGCACCGAACCAAAAGAAGTTTCAGAGAATGCTTCTGTGTAGTTTTTATTTGGAGGTATAACTTTTCCACTATAGGCTCCTTATCGCTGGGAATGTCATCTTGCAGTTTCTACAGAAAAAGAGTTTCAGAACTGCTCAATCAAAAGTAAGGTTCAACCCTGTTGGTCGAATGCACAGAACAGAAAGAAGTTTCATAGAATGCTTCTCTGTAGTTTTTATTTGAAGATATTCCTTTTTCCACAATAGGCCCCTAAGCGCTCCGAATGTCCACTTGCAGTTTCTATAGAAAGAGCATTTCAGAACTGCTCAATCAAAAGTCAGCTTCAACTCTGTTAGTTGAATGCACAGAAGGGAAATAAGTTTCACAGAATGCTTCTGTGTAGTTTTTATTTGAAGATACCACTTTTTCAACTATAGGCCCTTTAGCGCACGGAATATCAAATTCCATTTTCTAAAGAAAGAGTGTTTCAGAACTGCACAATCAAAAGTAAGCTTCAACTCTGTTAGTTGAAAAGACAGAACAGAAAGAAGTTTCGTTGAATGCTTCTGTGTAGTTTTTATTTGAAGATATTGCTTTTTCCACTATAGGCCCCTGAATGCTCCGAATATCCAATTGCAGTTTCTACAGAAAGAGTGTTTCAGAACTGCTCAATCAAAAGTAAGCTTCAACTGTGTTAGTTGAATGCAGAGAACAGAAAGAAGTTTTACAGAATGCTTCTGTGTAGTTTTTATTTGAAGATATTCGTTTTCCCACTAGAGGCCCCTAAACGCTCTGAATGTCCACATGCAGTTTCTACAGAAAGAGTGTTTCAGAAGTGCTCAATCAATAGTAAGCTTCACCTCTGTCAGTTGAATGCACAGAACAGAAAGAAGTTTCACAGAATGCCTCTGTGTAGTTTTTATTTGAAGATATCCCTTTTTCCACTGTAGGCCATTTAGCGCATGGAATGTCAACTTCCCGTTTCTACAGAGAGTGTGTTTCAGAACTGCTCAATCAAAAGTAAGATTGAACTCTGTTATTTGAAAGGAAAGAACAGAAAGAAGTTTCACTGAATGCTTCTGTGTAGTTTTTATTTGAAGATATTCCTTTTTCCCCTGTAGGCCACTTAGCGCTCCGAATGTGCACTTGCAGTTTCTACAGAAAGAGTGTTTCAGAACTGCTCAGTCAAAAGAAAGCTTCAACTCTGTTAGTTGAATGCACAGAACAGAAAGTAGTTTCACAGAATGCTTCTGTGTAGTTGTTGTTTGGAGATATAACTTTTTCCACTATAAGCTCCTTAGATCTCGAACTCTCAACTTGCAGTTTCTACAGAAAGAGTGTTTCAGAACTGCTATTTCAAAAGACAGCTTCAACTTTGTTAGTTGAATGGACACAACAGAAAGAAATTTCACAGAATGCTTCTGTGTAATTTTTGTTGGAAGATATTGCTTTTTCCACTGTAGGCCCCTTAACATTCAGAATGTCCACTTGTCGTTTCTACAGAAAGAGTGTTTCAAGTCCGTTACTTGAATGCACAGAACAGAAGAAGTTTCACAGAATGCTTCTGTGTAGTTTTATTTGAGATATACTTTTTCCACTATAGGCCCTTTAGCGCTAGAATGTCAACTTCCAGTTTCTACAGAAAGGGTGTTTCAGTAACTGCTCATCAATCCAAAAGTTAAGCTTCAAACTCTGTTAGTCTGAATGCAGGACAGAACAGAAAGAAGTTTCACAGAATGCCTCTGTGTAGTTTTTATTTGAAGATATTCCTTTTTCCACTATAGGCCCCTTAGCGCTCCGAATGTCCACTTGCAGTTACTACAGAAAGAGTGTTTCAGAGCTGCTCAATAAAAAGTAAGCTTCAACTCTGTTAGTTGAATGGACAGAACAGAAAGAAGTTTCAGCAGAATGTTTCTGTGTAGTTTTTTTTGGAGATACTACATTTTCCACTATTGGCTCCTTAGCGCTCAGAATGTCAACTTCCAGTTTCTACAGAAAGAGTGTTTCAGAACTGCTCAATCAAAAGTCAGCTTCAACTCTGTTAGTTGAATGGACAGAACAGAAAGAAGTTTCACAGAATGCTTCTGCGTAGTTTTTATTTGAAGATATTCCTTTTTCCACTACAGGCCCCTTAGCGCTCCGAATGTCCACTTGCAGTTTCTACAGAAAGCGTGTTTCAGAACTTTTCAATCAAAAGTCGTCTTGAACTCTGTTAGTTGAATGGACAGAACTGAAAGAAGTTTCACAGAATGCTTCTGTGTAGTTTTTATTTGAAGATATTTCTTTTTCCGCTATAGGCCTCTTAGCTTTCAGAAAGTCCACTTGCAGTTTCTACAGAAAGAGTGTTTCAGAACTTATCAATCAAAAGTAAGCTTCACTCTGTTAGTTGAATGCACAGAAGAGAAGGAAGTTTCACAGAATGCTTCTGTGCAGTTTTTATTTGGAGATATTCCTTTTTCCACTGCAGGCCCTTAGCGCTCCGAATGTCCACCTACAGTTTCTACAGAAAGGGTGTTTCATAACTGCTCAATCAAAAGTAAGCTTCAACTCTGTTAGTTGAATGCACAGAACAGAAAGAAGTTTCCCAGAATGCTTCTGGGTAGTTTTTATTTGAAGATATCCCTTTTTCCACTATAGGACCTTTAGTGCTTGGACTGTCAACTTGCAGTTTCTACCGAAAGAGTGTTTCAGAACGGCTCAATCAAAAGTAAGCTTCAACTCTGTTGCTTGAATGCACAGAACAGAAAGTAGTTTCACAGAATGCTTCTGTGTAGTTTTTATTTGAAGATATCCCTTATTACACTATAGGCCCTTTAGCGCACGGAATGTCAAATTCCAGTTTTTACAGAAAGAGTGTTTCAGAACTGCTCAATCAAAAGTCAGCTTCAACTCTGTTAGTTGAATCGACAGAACAGAAAGAAGTTTCACAGAATGCTTCTGTGTAGTTTTTATTTGAAGATATTCCTTTTTCCACTATAGGCCATTTGCGCAACGACTGTCCACTTGCTGTTTCTACAGAAAGAGTGTTTCAGAACTGCTCAATCAAAAGTAAGCATCAACTCCGTTAGTTGAATGCACAGAACAGAAAGAACTTTCACAGAATGCCTCTGTGTAGTTTTTATTTGAAGATATTCCTTTTCCACTATAGGCTCCTTAGCGCTCCGAATGTCCACTTGCAGTTTCTACCGAAAGAGTGTTTCATAACTGCTCAATCAAAAGTAAGCTTCAATTCTGTTAGTTGAATGCACAGAACAGAAAGAAGTTTCACAGAATGCTTTTGTGTAGTTTTTATTTGTAGATATTACTTTTCCACTATAGGCCCCTTAGCGTTCTGAATGTCCAGTTGCAGTTTCTACACAAAGGGTGTTTCAGAACTGCTCAATCCGAATTAAGCTTTAACGCTGATAGTTGAATGCACAGAACAGGAAGAATTTTCACAGAATGCTTCTGTGAACTTTTTATTTGAAGATATCTCTTTTTCCACAATAGGCCCTTTAGCGCTCGGAATGTCTACTTGCAGTTTCTACAGAAAAAGTGTTTCAGAACTGCTCAATCAAAAGTAAGCTTCAACTGTGTTAGTTGAATGCACAGAACAGAAAGAACTTTCACACAATGCTTCTGTGTAGTTGTTATTTGGAGAGATTACTTTTTCTACTAAAGGCTCCTTAGCACTCGGAATGTCAACTTGCAGTTTCTACAGAAAGAGTGTTTCAGAACTCCTCAATCAAAAGTAAGCTTCAACTCTGTTAGTTGAATGCACAGAACAGAAAGAAGTTTCACAGAATGCTTCTGTGTAGTTTTTATCTGCAGATATAACTTTATCTACTATAGGCCCTTTAGCGGTCGGAATGTCAACATGCTGTTTCTACAGAAAGAGTGTTTAAGAACTGCTCAATCAAAAGTCAGCTTCAAATCTGTTAGTTGAAAGGACAGAACAGAAAGAAGTTTCACTGAATTCTTCTATGTAGTTTTTATTTGAAGATATTCCTTTTTCCACTAAAGGCCCCTTAGCGCTCCGAATGTCCACTTGCAGTTTCTACGGAAAGAGGGTTTCAGAACTGCTCAATCAAAAGTAAGCTTCAAATCTGTTAGTTGAATGCACGGAACAGAAAGAACTTTCACAGAATGCTTCTGTGTAGTCTTTATTTGAAGATATCCCTTTTTCCATTATACTCCCTTTAGCCCACGGACTGTCAACTTCCAGTTTCTACACAGAGAGTGTTTCAGAACTGCTCAATCAAAAGTAAGCTTCAACTATGTTAGTTGAAAGCACAGAACAGAAAGATGTTTCACTGAATGCTTCTGTGTAGTTTTTATTTGAAGATATTCCTTTATCCACTACAGGCCCCTCAGCGCTCCGACTCTCCACTAGCAGTATCTACAGAAAGAGTGTTTCAGAACTGCTCAATCAAAAGTAAGCTTCATCTCTGTTAGTTGAATGCACAGAACAGAAAGAAGCTTCAGAGAATGCTTCTGTGTAGTTTTTATTTGGAGATAATTCTTTTTCTACTATAGGCTCCTTAGCACTCGGAATTTCAACTTGCTGTTTCTACAGAAAGAGTGTTTCATAACTGCTCAATCAAAAGTCAGCTTCAATTCTGTCAGTTGAATGGACAGAACAGAAAGAAGTTTCACAGAATGATTCTGTGTAGTTTTTATTTGAAGATACTTCTTTTTCCGCTATAGGCCCCTTAGCGTTCAAAATGTCCACTTGCAGTTTCTACAGACAGAGTGGTTCAGAACTGCTCAATCAAAAGTATGCTTCAACTCTGTTAGTTGAATGCACAGAACAGAAGGAAGTTTCACAGAATGCTTCTGTGCAGTTTTTATTTGGAGATATTTCTTTATCCACTATAGGCCCCTTAGCACTCCGAATGTCCACCTGCAGTTTCTACAGAAAGGGTGTTTCATAACTGCTCAATCAAAAGTAATCTTCAATTCTGTCAGTTTAATGCACAGAACAGAAAGTAGTTTCAGTGAATGCTACTGTGTAGTTTTCATTTGAAGATATCCCTTTTTCCACCACAGGCCCTTTAGCGCTAGGAATGTCTACTTGCAGTTTCAACAGAGAGAGTGTTTCAGAACTGCTCAATCAAAAGTAAGCTTCAACTCTGTTAGTTGAATGCAAAGAACAGGAAGGAGTTTCACAGAATGCTTCTGTGTAGTTTTTATCTGGAGATAGCTCTTTATCTACTACAGGCCCTTTAGCGGTGGGAATGTCAACTTGCTGTTTCCACAGAAAGAGTGTTTCAGAACTGCTCAATCAAAAGTCAGCTTCAACTCTGTTACTTGAATGGACAGAAGAGAAAGAAGTTTCACAGAATGCCTCTGTGTGGTTTTTATTTGAAGATATTCCTTTTCCACTACAGGCTCCGTAGCGCTCCGAATTTCCACTTGCAGTTTCCACAGAAAGAGTGTTTCACAACTGCTCTATCAAAAGTAAGCTTCATCTCTGTTAGTTGAATGGACAGAATAGAAAGAAGTTTCACATAATGCTTCTGTGTAGTTTTCATTTGAAGATTTTCCCTTTTCCACTATAGTCCCCTTAGTGTTACAAATGTCCACTTGCAGTTTCTGGAAAAAGAGTGTTTCAGAACTGCTCAATCAAAAGTAAACTTCAACTCTGTTAGTTCAATGGACAGAACAGAAAGGAGTTTCACAGAATGCTTCTGTGTAGTTTTTATATGAAGGTATCCCTTTTTCCAATATAGGCCCTTTAGCGGTCAGAATGTCAACTTGCAGTTTCTACAGAAAGAGTGTTTCAGAACTGCTCAATCAATAGTCAGCTTCAACTCTGTTAGTTGAATGGACAGAAAAGAAAGAAGTTTCACAGAATGCCTCTGTGTAGTTCTTATTTGAAGATATTCCTTTTTCCACTATAGGCCCCTTAGCGCTCCGAATGTCCACTTGCAGTTTCTACAGAAAGAGTGTTTCAGAACTGCTCAATCAAAAGTAAGCTTGAACTCCGTTAGTTGAATGCACAGAACAGAAAGAAGTTTCACAGAATGCTTCTGTGTAGTTTTTTTCGCATATATCCCTTTTTCCACCCTAGGAACTTTAGCGCACAGAATGTCAACTTCCAGTTTCTATGGAGAGAGTGTTTCAGAACTGCTCAATCAAAAGTAAGCTTCAACTCTGTTAATTGAAAGGACAGAACAGAAAGGAGTTTCACTGAATGCTTCTGTGTAGTTTTTAATTGAAGATATTCTTTTTCCACTATAGGCCACTTAGCGCTCCAAATGTCCACTTGCAGTTTCTACGGAAAGAGTGTTTCAGAACTGCTCAATCAAAAGTAACATTCAAATCTGTTAGTTGAAGGCACAGAACAGAAAGAAGTTTCACAGAATGCTTCTGTGTAGTTTTTATTTGAAGATATCCCTTTTTCCACTATAGGCCCTTTAGCGCTCGGAATGTCAACTTGCAATTTCTACCGAAAGATTGTTTCAGAACTGCTCAATCAAAAGTAAGCTTCAAATCTGTTAGTTGAAGGCACAGAACAGAAAGAAGTTTCACAGAATGCTTCTGTGTAGTTTTTATTTGAAGATATTCCTTTTTCCACCCTATGCCCCATAGCGCTCCGAATGTCCACTTGCAGTTTCTACAGAAAGTGTGTTTCAGAACTGCTCAATCAAAAGTAAGCTTCAACTCTGTTAGTTGAATGCTCAGAACAGAAAAATTTTCACAGAATGCTTCTGTGTAGTTTTAATTTGAAGATATTCCTTTTTCCACTATAGTCCCCTTAGTGCTCCGAATGTCCACTTGCAGTTTCTGGAGAAAGATTATTTCAGAACTGCTCAATCAAAAGTAAGCTTCAACTCTGTTAGTTCAATGGACAGAACACAAAGAAGTTTCACAGAATGCTTCTGTAGTAAGATCCTTTCCAAAGCTCCGTGTTAGTTTCAAATTGCTGACAGAACACACAGAAAGAAGTTTCACAGAATGCTTCTGTGTAGTTTTTATATGAAGATATCCCTTTATCCACTATAGGCCCTTTAGCGGTCGGAATGTCAACTTCGAGTTTTTACAGAAACAGTGTTTCAGAACTGCTCCATCAAAAGTAAGCTTCAACTCTGTTAGTTGAATGCACAGAACAGAAAGGAATTTCAGAGAATGCTTCTGTGTAGTTTTTATTTGTAGATATTTCTTTTCCTACTATTGGCTCCTTAGCACTCCGAATGTCAACTTGCAGTTTCTACAGAAAGAGTGTTTCAGAACTGCTCAATGAAAAGCAAGCTTCAACTCTGTTAGCTGAATGCACAGAAGAGAAAGAAGTTTCACAGAATGCTTCTGTGTAGTTTTTATCTGGAGATATACCATTATCTACTATAGGCCCTTTAGCGGTCGGAATGTCAACTTGCTGTTTCTACAGAAAGAGTGTTTCAGAACTGCTCTATCAAAAGTCAGCTTCAACTCTGTTACTTGAATGGACAGAACAGAAAGAAGTTTCACAGAATGGAATGCCTCTGTGTAGTTTTTATTTGAAGATATTCCTTTTCCACTATAGGCTCCTTAGCTCTCCGAATGTCCACTTGCAGTTTCTACAGAAAGAGTGTTTCAGAACTGCTCAATCAAATGTAAGCTTCAACTCTGTTAGTTGAATGCACAGAACAGAAAGAATTTTCAAGAACGAATTTTCACAGAATGCTTCTGTGTAATTTTTATCTGAAGATATCCCTTTTTCCACTATAGGCACTTTAGCTCACGGAATGTCAACTTCCAGTTTCTACAGAGAGAGTGTTTCAGAACTGCTCAATCAAAAGTAAGCTTCATCTCTGTTAGTTGAAAGGACAGAACAGAAAGTTGTTTCACTGAATTCTTCTGTGTACTTTTTATTTGAAGATATACCTTTTTCCACTATAGGCCCCTTAGCGCTCTGAATGTCCACTTGCAGTTTCTACAGAATGAGTGTTTCAGAACTGCTCAATCAAATGTAAGCTTCATCTCTGTTAGTTGAAAGGACAGAACAGAAAGAAGTTTCACAGAATGCTTCCGTGTAGTTTTTATTTGAAGATATCCCTTTTTCCACTCTATGCCCCTTAGTGCTCCGAATGTCCACTTGCAGTTTCTACAGAAAGAGTGTTTCAGAACTCCTCAATCAAAAGTAAGCTTCAACTGTGTTAGTTGAATGCGCAGAACAGAAAGAATTTTCACAGAATGCTTCTGGGTAGTTTTTATCTGAAGATATCCCTTTTTAAACTATAGACCCTTTAGCGCATGGAATGTCAACTTCCAGTTTCTACAGAGTGAGTGTTTCCGAACTGCTCAATCAAAAGTAAACTTCATCTCTGCTAGTTGAAAGGACAGAACAGAAAGAAGTTTCACTGAATGCTTCTGTGTAGTTTTTATTTGAAGATATTCCTTTTTCCACTACAGGCCCCTTAGCGCTCCGACTCTCCACTAGCAGTTTCTACAGAAAGGGTGTTTCAGAACTGCTCCATCAAAAGTAACCTTCAAATCTGTTAGTTGAATGCACAGAACAGAAAGAAGTTTCAGAGAATGCTTCTGTGTAGTTTTTATTTGGAGATACTACTTTTTCCACTATAGGCTCCTTAGCGCTCGGAATGTCAACTCGCTTTTTCTACAGAAAGAGTGTTTCAGAACTGCTGAATCAAAAGTTAGCTTCAACTCTGTTAGTTGAATGGACAGAACAGAAAGAAGTTTCACAGAATGATTCTGTGTAGTTTTTATTTGAAGATACTTCTTTTTCCCCTATAGGCCCCTTAGCGTTCAGAATGTCCACTTGGAGTTTCTACAGAAAGAGTGGTTCAGAACTGCTCAATCAAAAGTATGCTTCAACTGTGTTAGTTGAATGCACAGAACAGAAGGAAGTTTCACAGAATGCTTCTGTGCAGTTTTTATTTGGAGATATTCCTTTTTCCACTATAGGACCCTTAGACCTCCGAATGTCCACATGCAGTTTCTACAGAAAGGGTGTTTCATAACTGCTCAATCAAAAGTAATCTTCAAGTCTGTCAGTTGAATGCGCAGAACAGAAAGAAGTTTCACAGAATGCTTCTGTGTAGTTTTTATCTGTAGATATCCCTTTATCTACTACAGGCCCTTTGCGGTCAGAATGTCAACTTGCTCTTTCTAAGGAAAGAGTGTTTCAGAACTGTTCAATCAAAAGTCAGCTTCAACTCTGTTACTTGAATGGCCAAAACAGAAAGAAGTTTCACAGAATGCCTCTGTGTAGTTTTTATTTGAAGATATTCCTTTTCCACTATAGGCTCTTTAGCGCTCCGAATGTCAACTTGCAGTTTCTACAGAAAGAGTGTTTCAGAGCTGCTCAATCAAAAGTAAGCTTAAACTCTGTTAGTTGAATGCACAGAACAGAAAGATGTTTCACAGAATGCCTCTGTGTAGTTTTATTTCAAGATATCCCTTTTTCCACTATAGGCACTTTAGCTCACGGAATGTCAACTTCCAGTTTCTACAGAGAGAGTGTTTCAGAACTGCTCAATCAAAAGTAAGCTTCATCTCTTTTAGTTGAAAGGACAGAACATAAAGTAGTTTCACTGAATGCTTCTGTGTACTTTTTATTTGAAGATATTCCTTTTTCCACTATAGGCCCCTTATCGCTCTGAATGTCCACTTGCAGTTTCTACAGAATGAGTGTTTCAGAACTGCTCAATCAAAAGTAAGCTTCAACTTTGTTAGTTGAATGGACAGAACTGAAGGTAGTTTCACAGAATGCTTCTGTGTAGTTTTTATTTGAAGATATTCCGTTTTCCACTACAGGCCCTTTAGCGCTCGGAATGTCAACTTGCAGTATCCACCGAAAGAATGTTTCAGAACTGCTCAATCAAAAGTGAGCTTCAACTGTGTTAGTTGAAAGGACAGAAAAGAAAGAAGTTTCACAGAATGCTTCCGTGTAGTTTTATTTGAAGATATCCCTTTTTCCACTCTATGCCCCTTAGTGCTCCGAATGTCCACTTGCACTTTCTAAAGAAAGAGTGTTTCAGAACTGCTCAATCAAAAGTAAACTTCAAATCTGTAAGTTTAATGCACAGAACAGAAAGAAGTTTCACAAAATGCTTCTGGGTAGTTTTTATTTGAAGATGTTCCTTTTTCCACTATAGGCCCTTTAGCGCTCATAATGTCAACTTGCAGTTTCTACAGAAAGAGTGTTTCAGAACTGCCCAATCAAAAGTTAGCTTCAACTCTGTTAGTTGAATGGACAGAACAGAAAGAAGTTTCACAGAATGCTTCTGGGTAGTTTTCATTTGAAGATATTCCTTTTTCCCCTATAGGCCCTTTAGCACACGGAATGCCAACTGCCAGTTTCTATAGAAAGAGAGTTTCAGAACTGCTCAATCAAAAGTCAGATTCAAATCTGTTAGCTGAATGGACAGAACAGAAAGAAGTTGCACAGAATGGTTCTGTGTAGTTTTATTTGGAGATAATTTATTTCCAATATAGGCCCGTCAGCGCTCCGACTGTCCACCTGCAGTTTGTACAGAAAGGTTTTTCAAAACTGCTCAATCAAAAGTAAGCTTCAACTCTATTAGCGGAATGCACAGAACAGAAAGTTATTTCACAGAATGCTTCTGTGTAGTTTTTATTTGAAGATATCCCTTTTTCCACTATAGGCCCTTTAGTGCTCGGAAAGTCAAATTGCAGTTTCTACAGAAAGACTGTTTCAGAACTACACAATCAAAAGTCAGCTTCAACTCTTTTAGTTGAATGGACAGAACAGAAAGAAGTTTCACAGAATGCTTCTGTGTAGTTTTTATTTGAAGATATTACTATTTCCACTATAGGCCCCTTAGCGTTCAGAATGTCCACTTGCAGTTTCTACAGAAAGGGTGTTTAATAACTGCTCAATAAATAGTAAGCTTCATCTGTGTTACTTTAATGCACAGAACAGAAAGAAGTTTCACAGAATGCTTCTGTGTAGTTTTTCTTTGAACATATCTCGTTTTCCACTACAGGCCCTTTAGCGCTCGAAATGTCAACTTTCAGTTTCTACACAAAGAGTGTTTCAGAACTGCTCAACCAAAAGTAACTTCAACTCTGTTAGTTGAATGCACAGAAGAGAAAGAACTTTCACAGAATGCTTCTGTGTAGTTTTTATTTGGAGATATTTCTTTTTACCCTATTGGCCTGTTAGCGCTCCGAATGTCCACTTGCAGTTTCTACAGAAAGGGTGTTTCAAACCTGCTCAATCAAAAGTAAACTTCAACTCTGTTAGTTGAATGCAGAGAACAGAAAGAAGTTTCACAGAATTCTTCTGTGTAGTTTTTATTTGAAGTTATCCCTTTTTCCACTATAGTCTCTTTAGCGCTCGTAATGTCAACTCACAGATTCTACTGAAAGAGGGTTTCAGAACTGCTAAATCAAAGTAAGCTTCAACTCTGTTAGTTGAATGGACAGAACAGAAAGTAGTTTCTCAGAATGCTTCAGTGTAGTTTTTATTTGAAGATATTCCTTTTTCCACTCTAAGCCCCTTAGTGCTCCGAATGTCCACTTGCAGTTTCTACAGAAAGAGTGTTTCAGAACTGCTCAATCAAAAGTAAGCTTCAACTCTGTTAGTGGAATGCAGAGAACAGAAAGTAGTTTCACAGAATGCTTCTGTGTAGTTTTATTTGGAGATATTACTTTTTCTACTATAGGCTCCTTAGGCCTCGGAATGTCACCTTGCAGTTTCTACAGAAAGAGTGTTTCAGAACTGCTCAAACAAAAGTAAGCTTCAACTCTGTTAGTGGAATGCAGAGAACAGAAAATAGTTTCACAGAATGCTTCTGTGTAGTTTTTATTTGGAGATATTACTTTTTCTACTATAGGCTCCTTAGGCCTTGGAATGTCACCTTGCAGTTTCTACAGAAAGAGTGTTTCAAAACTGCTCAATCAAAAGAAAGCTTCAACTGTGTTAGTTGATTGCAAAGTACAGAAAGAAATTTCACAGAATCCTTCTGTGTAGTTTTTATTTGAAGATATTCCTTTTTCCACTATAGGCCCCAAAGCACTCCGAATTTCCACTTGCAGTTTCTACAGAAAGAGTGTCTCAGAACTGCTCAATCTCAAGTAAGCTTCAACTCTGTTAGTTGAATGCACAGAACAGAAATAAGTTTCACAGAATGCTTCTTTGTAGTTTTTACTTAGAGTTATCACTTTTTCCACTATAGGGTTCTTAGCGCTGGGAATGTCAAATTGCAGTTTCTACAGAAAGAGTGTTTCAGAACTGCTCACTCAAAAGTAAGCTTCAACTCTGTTAGTTGAATGCACAGAATGGAAAGAAGTTTCACAGAATCATTCTGTGTACCTTTTATTTGGAGATATTACTTTTTCCACTATAGGCCCCTTAGTGCTCCGAATGTCCTCTTGCAGTTTCTACAGAAAGGGTGTTTCAGAACTGCTCAATCAAAAGTAATTTTCAACGCTGTTAGTTGAGTGCACAGAACAGAAATAAGTTTTACAGAATTCTTCTGTGTAGTTTTTATGTGAAGATATCCCTTTATCCACTATAGGCCATTTAGCGTTCGGAATGTCAAGTTGGAGTTTCCACAGAAAGAGTGTTTCAGAACTGTTCAATCAAAAGTAAGCTTCATCTCTGTTAGTTGAATGGACAGAACAGAAACAAGTTTCAAAGAATGCTTCTGTCTAGTTTTTATTTGAAGATATTACTTTTTCCACTATAGTCCACTTAGTACTCCGAATGTCCACTTGCAGTTTCTACAGAAACTGTGTTTCAGAACTGCTCAATCAAAGTAAGCTTCAACTGTGTTAGTTGAATGCACAGAACAGAAACAAGTTTCCCAGAATTCTTCTGTGTAGTTTTTATTTGAAGGTATCCCTTTTTCCACTATGGGTCTTTAGCGCACGGAATGTCAACTTGAAGTTTCTACAGAAAGAGTGTTTCAGAACTGCACAATCATAAGTAAGCCTCAACTCTGTTAGTTGAAAGGATAGAATAGAAGGTAGTTTCACTGAATGCTTCTGGGTAGTTTTTATTTGAAGGTATTCCTTTTTCCAATAAAGGCCCCTTAGCGCTCTGAATTTCCACTTGGAGTTTCTACACAAAGAGTGTTTCAGAACTGCTCAATCAAAAGTAATCTTCAACTCTGTTTGTGTAATGCACAGTAGAGAAAGAAGTTTCACAGCATGCTTCCGTGTAGTTTTTATTTGGAGATATCACTTTTTCCACTCTAGGCCCCTTTGCGCTCCGACTGTCACCTTGCAGTTTCTACAGAAAGAGAGTTTCAGAACTGCTCAATCAAAAGTAAGATTCCTCTCTGTTAGTTGAATGGACAGAACAGAAAGAAGTTTCACAGACTGCTTCTGTGTAGTTTTTATTTGAAGGTATTACTTTTTCCACTATAGTCCCCTTAGTGCTCCGAATGTCCACTTGCAGTTTCTGGAGAAAGAGTGTTTCAGAACTGCTCAATCAAAAGTAAGCTTCAACTGTGTTAGTTGAATGCACTGAACAGAAAGAAGGTTCTCAGGATGCTTCTGTTTAGGTTTTATTTGAAGATATCCTTTTTCCACTATAGGCCCTTTAGCGCACGGAATGTCAACTTCCTGTTCCTACAGAAAGAATGTTTCAGAACTGCTCAAGCAAAAGTAAGCTTGAACTCCGTTAGTTGAAAGACAGAACAGAAAGAAGTTTCACTGAATGCTTCTGTGTAGTTTTTATTTGAAGATAATCCTTTTTCCACTATAGGCCTCTTAGCGCTCCGAATGTCCACTTGCAGTTTCTACAGAAAGAGTGTTTCAGAACTGCTCAATCAACAGTAAGCTTCAACTCCGTTAGTTGAATGCACAGAACAGAAAGTAATTTCACAGAATGCTTCTGTGTAGTTTTTATTTGGAGATATTACTTTTTCCACTATAGCCTCCCTTGCGTTCGGAATGTCAACTTGCAGTTTCTACAGAAGGAGTGTTTCAGAACTGCTCAATCAGAAGTAAGCTTCAACTCCGTTAGATGAATGCACAGAACAGAAAGTAGTTTAACAGAATGCTTCTGTGTAGTTTTTATTTGAATGTATCCCTTTTTCCACTATGGGCCTTTAGTGCACGGAATATCAACCTGCAGTTTCTACAGAAAGAGTGTTTCAGAACTGCACATTCATAAGTAAGCCTCAACTCTGTTAGTTGAAAGGATAGAACAGAAAGTAGTTTCACTGAATGCTTCTGGGTAGTTTTTATTTGAAGATATTTTTTCCACTAAAGGCCCCTTAGCACTCCGAATTTCCACTTGGAATTTCTACACAAAGTGTGTTTCAGAACTGCTCAATCAAAAGCAAGCTTCAACTCCGTTGGTTGAATGCACAGAACAGAAAGAAGTTTCAAAGAATTCTTCTGTGTATTTTTTATTTGAAGATATCCCTTTTTCCACTATAGGCCCTTTAGCGGTCGGAATGTCAAATTGGAGTTTCTACAGAAAGAGTGTTTCAGAACTGCTCAATCAAAAGTCAGCTTCAACTCTGTTACTTGAATGGACAGATCAGAAAGTAGTTTCACAGAATGCCTCTGTGTAGTTTTTATTTGATGATATTCCTTTTGCCACAATAGGCCCCTTAGCGCTCCGCATATCCACTTGCAGTTTCTACACAAAGAGTGTTTCCGAACTGCTCAATCAAAAGTAAGCTTCAACTCTGTTAGTTGAATGCACAGAACAGAAAGAAGTTTCACAGAATGTTTCTGTGTACTTTTTATTTGAAGTTATCACTTTTTCCACACTAAGCCCATTAGTGCTCTGAATGTCCACTTGCATTTTCTATAGAGAGAGTGTTTCAGAACCGCTCAATCAAAAGTAAGCTTCAACTCTGTTAGTTGAATGCGCAGAACAGTAAGAATTTTCACAGAATGCTTCTGTGTAGTTATTATTTGAAGATATCTCTTTTTCCACTATAGGCCATTTAGCGCACAGAATGTCAACTTCCTGTTTCTACAGAGAGATTGTTTCAGAACTGCTCAATAAAAGAAAGCTTCAAATCTGTTAGTGGAAAGGACAGAAGAGAAAGAATTTTCACTGAATGCTTCTGTGTAGTTTTTAATTGAAGATATAACTTTTTCAACTGTAGGCCACTTAGAGCTCCGAATGTCCACTTGCAGTTTCTACAGAAAGAGGGTTTCAGAACTGCTCAATCAGAAGTAATCTTCAACCCTGTTAGTTGAATGCAGAGAACAGAAAGTAGTTTCACAGAATGCTTCTTTGTAGTTTTTATTTGGAGTTATTTTTTTTTGCCCTATAGGCTCCTTAGCGCTCGGAATGTCAACTTGCAGTTTCTACAGAAAGAGTGTTTCAGAACTCCTCAATGAAAAGTCAGATTCAACTATGTTAGTTGAATGGACAGAAGAGAAAGGAGTTTCACAGAATGCTTCTGTGGAGTTCTTATTTGAAGATATTCCTTTTTCCACTATAGGCCCATAGCATTCAGAATGTCCACTTGCAGTTTCTACAGAAAGAGTGTTTCAGAACTGCTCAATCAAAAGTAAGCTTCAACTGTGTTAGTTGAATGCACAGAACAGAAAGAAGTTTCACAGAATGCTACTGTGTAGTTTTTATTTGAAGATATTCCTTTTTCCACTATAGGCCCCATAGCATTCAGAATATCCACTTGCAGTTTCTACAGAAAGAGCATTTCAGAACTGCTCAATCAAAATTAAGCTTCAACTCCGTTAGTTGAATGCACAGAACAGAAATAAGTTTCACAGAATGCCTCTTTGTAGTTTTTATTTGGAGATATTCCTTTTTCCACTATAGGCTCCTTAGCGCTGGGAATGTCAACTTTCAGGACCTACAGAGAGAGTGTTTCAGAACTGCTCAATCAAAAGTAAGCTTCAACTCTGTTTGTTGAATGGACAGAACAGAAAGAAGTTTCACAGAATGCTTCTGTGCAGTTTTTATTTGAAAATATTCCTTTTTCCGCGGTAGGCCCCTTTGCTCTCAGAATGTCAACCTGCAGCTTCTACAGAAAGGGTGTTTCATAACTGCTCCATCAAAATTAAGCTTCAACTCTGTTAGTTGAATGCACGGAACAGAAAGAAGTTACACAGAAAGTTTCTGTGTAGTTTTTATTTGAAGATATCCATTTTTCCACTCTTTGCCCTTTAGTCCACGGAATGTCAACTTCAGGTATCTGCAGAAAGACGGTTTCAGAACTGCTCAATCAAAAGTAAGCTTCAACTCTGTTAGTTGAAAGGACAGAACAGAAAGAAATTTCAATGAATGCTTCTGTGTAGTTTTTATTTCAAGATATTCCTTTTTCCACAATAGTCCCTTAGCGCTCCAAATGTCCACTTGCAGCTTCTACAGAAAGAGTGTTTCAGAACTGCTGAATCAAAAGTAAACTTCAACCCTTTTAGTTGAATGTACAGAAAAGAAAGAAGTTTCACAGAATGCTTCTGTGTAGTTTTTATTTAGAGATATTCCTTTTTCCACTATAGGCCCCTTAGAGGTCAGAATGTGAACTTGCAGTTTCTACAGAAAGTGTGTTTCATAACTGCTCAATCAAAAGTAAGCTTCAACTCTGTTAGTTGAATGCACAGAACAGAAAGAAGTTTCACAGAATGCTTCTGTGTAGTTTTTATTTGAAGATATCCCTATTTCCACTATAGGCCCTTTAGCGCACCGAATGACAACTTCCATTTTCTACAGAGAGAGTGTTTCAGAACTGCTCAATCAAAAGTAAGCTTCAACTCTGTTAGTTGAAAGGACAGACGAGAAAGTAGTTTCACTGAATGCTTCTGTGTAGTTTTTATTTGAAGGTATTCCTTTTTCCACCATAAGCGCTCTGAATGTCCGCTTGCAGTTTCTACAGAAAGAGTGTTTCACAACTGCTCAATCAAAAGTAAGCTTCAACTCTGTTAGTTGAATGCACAGAAGAGAAAGAAGTTTCACTCAATTCTTCTGTGTAGTTTTCATTTCAAGATATTCCTTTTTCCACTATAGGCCCCTTAGCGCTCCGAATGTCCACTTGCAGTATCTACAGAAAGAGTGTTTTAGAACTGCTCAATCAAAAGTAAGCTTCAACTCTTTTAGCTGAATGCACGGAACAGAAAGTAATTTCACAGAATGCTTCTGTGTAGTTTTTATTTGGAGATATTTCTTTTTCTACTATAGGCTCCTTAGGGCTCGGAATGTCATTTTGCAGTTTCTACAGAAAGAGTGTTTCAGAACTGCTCAATGAAAAGTAAGGTTCCAGTGTGTTAGTTGCATGCACAGAACAGAAAGAAGTTTCACAGAATGCTTCTGTGTAGTTTTTATTTGAAGATATTTCTATTTCCACTATTGGCCCCTAAGCGCTCCGAATATCCACTTGCAGTTTCTACAAAAAGAGTGTTTCACAACTGCTCAATCAAAAGTAAGCTTCAACTGTGTTAGTTGAATGCACAGAACAGAAAGAAGTTTCACAGAATTCTTCTGTGTAGTTTTTATTTGAAGATATTCCTTTTTCCACTATAGGCCCCTTAGCGTTCAGAAGGTTCACTTGCAGTTTCTACAGAAAGAGTGTTTCAGAAACTGTTCAATCAAAAGTAAGCTTCAACTCTGTTAGTTGAATGGACAGAACAGAAAGTAGTTTCACAGAATGCTTCTGTGTAGTTTTTATTTGAAGATATTCCTTTTTCCACTATAGGCGCCTAGCGCTCCGAATATCCAGTTGCTGTTTCTCCAGAAAGAGTGTTTCAGAACTGCTCAATCAAAAGTAAGCTTCAACTCTGTTAGTTGAATGCACAGGACAGAAAGCAGTTTCTGAGAATGCTTCTGTGTAGTTTTTATTTGAAGATATCCCTTTCTCCACTATAGGAATTTTAGCGCTCTGAATGTCAACATGAATTTTCTACAGAAAGAGTGTTTCAGAACTGCTCAATCAAAAGTAAGCTTCAACTCTGTTAGTTTAATGGACAGAACAGAAAGAAGTTTCACAGAATGCTTCCGTGTGGTTTTTATTTGGAGATATTCCTTTTTCCACTATAGGACTCTTAGCGCTCGGAATGTCAACTTGCAGTTTCTACAGAAAGAGTGTTTCAGAACTGCTCAATCCAAAGTAAGCTTCAAATCTGTTACTTGAATGGACAGAACAGACAGAATTTTCACAAAATGATTCTGTGTAGTTTTTATTTGAAGATATTCCTTTTTCCACTATAGGCCCCTTAGCGCTCCGAATGTCCACATGCAGTTTCTACAGAAATAGTGTTTCAGAACTGCTCAATCAAAAGTAAGCTTCAATTCTGTAAGTTGAATGCACACAACACAAAGAAGTTTCACAGAATGCTTCTGTGTAGTTTTTATTTGAAGATATTCCTTTTTCCACTATAGACCCCTTAGCGCTCAAAATCTCCACTTGCAGTTTCCACAGAAACTGTTTTTCAGAACTGCTCAATCAAAAGTAAGCTTCAACCCTGTTAGTTAAATGCACAGAACAGAAAGAATTTTCACAGAATGCTTCTGTGTAGATTTTATCCAAAGATATCCCTTCATCCAATATAGGCCCATTAGCGGACAGAATGTCAACTTGCAGTTTCTACAGAAAGAGTGGTTCAGAACTGCTCAATAAAAAAGTAAGCTTCAAATCTGTTAGTTGAATGGACAGAACAGAAGGAAATTTCACAGAATGATACTGGGTATTTTTCATTTGAAGTTATTCCTTTTTAAACTATAGGCCCTTTATCGCTCCGAATGTCCACTTGCAGTTTCTACAGAGTGTTTAAGAACTGCTCAATCAATAGTAAGCTTCAACTCTGTTAGTTTAAAGGACAGAACAGAAAGAAGTTTCACTGAATGCTTCTGTGTAGTTTTTATTTGGAGAATTTCCTTTTTCCACTACAGGCCACGTAGCGCTGCGAATATCCACTTGCAGTTTCTACAAAAAGTGTGTCTCAGAACTGCTCAACCAAAAGCAAACTTCAACTCTGTTAGTTGAATGCACAGAACAGAAAAAAGTTTTACTGAATGCTTCTGTGTAGTTTTTATTTGAAGATATCCCTTTTTCCACTATTGGCCCTTTAGCGCTTGGAATGTCCACTTGCAGTTTCTACCGAAAGAGTGTTTCAGAACAGCTCAATCTAAAGCATGCTTCAACTCTGTTAGTTGAAGGCACAGAACAGAAAAAAGTTTCACAGAATGCTTCTGTGTAGTTTCTATTTGAAGATATTCCTTTTTCCACTATAGGCCCCTTAATGCTCAGAATGTCCACTTGCAGTTCCTACAGAAAGAGTGTTTCAGAACTGCTCAATCAAAAGTGAGCTTCAACTCTGTTAGTTGAATGCACAGAACAGAAAGCGGTTTCACAGAATGTTTCTGTGTAGTTTCTATTTGAAGATATCCCGTTTTCCACTTTAGGCCCTTTAGCGCTCGAAATGTCAACTTGCAGTTTCTACAGAAAGAGTGTTTCAGAACTGCTCAATCAAAAGTCCGCTTCAACTCTCTTTGTTGAATGCACAGAACAGAAAGAGGTTTCAGAGAATGCTTCTGTGTAGTTATTATATGGAGATGTTACTTTTGCCACTTTAGGCCCGTTAGCGCTCCAAATGTCCACTTGCAGTTTCTACAGCTAGGGTGTTTCAGAATTGCTCAATCAAAAATAAGCTTCAAATCTGTTAGTTGAATGCACAGAACAGAAAGAAGTTTCACAGAATGCTTCTGTGTAGTTTTTATATGAAGATATCCCTTTTTCCACTATAGGCCCTTCAGCGCTCGGAATGTCAACTTGCAGTTTCTACAGAAAGAGTTTTTCAGAACTGCTCAATCAAAAGTAAGCATCAACTCAGTTAGTTGAATAGACAGAACAGAAAGAAGTTTCACAGAATGCTTCTGTGTAGTTTTTATTTGGAGATATTACTTTTTCCACTACAGGCTCCTTAGCGCTCAGAAAGTCAAATTGCCGTTTCTACTGAAGGAGAGTTTCAGAACTGCTCAATCAAAAGTCAGCCTCAACTCTGTTAGCTGAATGGACGGAACACAAAGTAGTTTCACAGAATGATTCTGTGTAGTTTTTATTTCAAAATATACGCTTTTCCACTACAGGTCCCATAGCGTACAGAATGTCCACTTGCAGGTTCTACAGAAAGAGTGTCTCCGAAGTGCTCAATCAAAAGTAAGGTTCAACTCTCTTAGTTGAATGCACAGAACAGAAAGAAGTTTCACAGAATGCTTCTGTGTAGTTTTTACTTGAAGATATCCCTTTTTCCACTAGAGGCGATTTATCGCTCGGAATGTCAACTTGCAGTTTCTACAAAAAGAGTGTTTCAGAACTGCTCAATCAAAAGTAAGCTTCAACTTTGTTAGTTGAATGGACAGAACAGAAAGTAGTTTCACAGAAGGATTCTGTGTAGTTTTTATTTGATGGTATTCCTTTTTCCACTATAGGCCCCTTTGTGCTCCGAATGTGCACTTGCAGTTTCTACAGACAGAGTGTTTCAGAACTGCTCAATCAAAAGTAAGCTTCAACTCTGTTAGTTGAATGCACAGAACAGAAAGAAGTTTCACAGAAGGCTTCTGTGTAGTTTTTATTTGGAGAGATTACTTTTTGCACCATAGGCTCCTTAGCGCTCGGAATGTCAACTTGCAGTTTCTACAGAAAGAGTGTTTCAGAACTGCTCAATCAAAAGTAACCTTCAACTCTGTTAGTTGAATGGACAGAACAGAAAAAAGTTTCACAGAATGCTTCTGTGTAGTTTTTATTTGAAGATATTACTTTTTCCACTATAGGCCCCTTAGAGTTCAGAATATCCACTTGCAGTTTCCACAGAAAGAGTGTTTCAGAACTGCTCAATCAAAAGTAAGATTCAACTCTGTTAGTTGAATGCACGGAACAGAAAGATGTTTCACAGAATGCTTCTGTGTAGTTTTTATATGAAGATATCACTTTTTCCACTATAGTCCATTTAGCACACGGAATGTCAAGTTCCAGTTTCTACAGAGGGAGTGTTTCAGAACTGCTCAATCAAAAGTAAGCTTCAACTCTGTATGTTGAATGCACAGAACAGAAAAAAGTTTCACAGAATGCTTCTGTGTAGTTTTTATTTGGAGATATTTCTTTTTCCACTATAGGCCCCTTAGCTCTACGAATATCCACCTGCAGTTTCTACAGAAAGAGTGTTTCAGAACTGCTCAATCAAAAGTAACCTTCAACTCTGTTAGTTGAATGCACAGAACGAAAGAAGTTTCAGAGAATGCTTCTGTGTAGTTTTTATTTGTAGCTATATCTTTTTCCACTATTGTCCCGTTAGCGCTCCGAATGTCCAATTGCAGTTTCTACAGAAAGGGTGTTTCATAACTGCTCAATCAAAAGTCAGATTCAACTCTGATAGTTTAATGCACAGAACAGAAAGAAGTTTCACAGAATGCTTCTGTGTAGTTTTTATTTGAAGATATTCCTTTTTCCAGTATAGTCCCCTTAGCGTTCAGAATATCCACTTGCATTTTCCACAGAAATAGTGTTTCAGAACTGCTCAATCAAAAGTGAGCTTCAAATCCGTTAGTTGAAGGCACAGAAGAGAAAGAAGTTTCACAGAATGCTGCTGTGAAGTTTTTATTTGAAGATATTTCTTTTTCCACTATAGGCCCCCTAGCGCTCCAATTGTCCACCTGCAGTTTCTACAGAAAGGGTGTTTCATAACTGCTCACTCAAAAGTAGGCTTCAAATCTGTTAGTTTAATGCACAGAACAGAAAGGAGTTTCACCGAATGGTTCTGTGTAGTTTTTATTAGAAGATATTCCTTTTTCCACTATAGGCCCTTTAGCGGTCAGAATGTCCACCTGCAGTTTCTACAGAAAGGTGTTTCAGAACTGCTCAATCAAAAGTAAGCTTCAACTCTGTTAGCTGAATGCACAGAACAGAAAGAAATTTCAGAGAATGCTTCTCTGTAGTTTTTATTTGAAGATATGCCTTTTTCCACTATAGGCCCTTTATCATACGGAATGTCAACTTCCAGTTTCTGCAGAGAGAGTGTTTCAGAACTGCTCAGTTAAAAGTAAGCTTCAACTCTGTTAGTTGAAAGGACAGAACAGAAAGAAGTTTCACAGAATGCTTCTGTGTAGTTTTTATTTGAAGATATTCCTTTTTCCACTATAGGCCCTTTTGCGCTCCGAATGTCCAACTTCAGTTTCTACAGAAAGAGTGTCTCAGAACTGCTCCACCAATAGTATGCTTCAACTCTGTTAGTTGAATGGACAGAACAGAAAGAAGTTACACAGAATGCTTCTGTGTAGTTTTATTTGAAGATATTCCTTTTTCCACTATAGGCCCCTTAGCGTTCAGAATGTCTACTTGCAGTTTCTACAGAGAGTGTTTCAGAACTGCTCAATCAAAAGAAAACTTCAAATCTGTTAGATGAATGCACAGAACAGTGACAAGTTTCACAGAATGCTTCTGTGTAGTTTTTATTTGGAAATATTTCTTTTTCCACTATAGTCCCCTTAGCGCTCAGAAAGTCCACCTGCAGTTTCTACAGAAAGGTGTTTCAGAACTGCTCAAATCAAAAGTAAGCTTCAACTCTGTTAGCCAAATGAATAGAAAAGAAAGAAGTTTCACAGAATGCTTCGGTGTAGTTTTTATTTTAGGATATTCCTTTTTCCACTATAGGCCCCTGAGCGCTCCAAATGTCCACTTGGAGTTTCTAGTGAAACAGTGTTTCAGAACTTCCCAATCAAATGTAAGCTTCACCTCTGTTAGTTTAATGCACAGAACAGAAAGAAGTTTCACAGAATGCTTCTGTGTAGTTTTTAATTGAAGATATCCCTTTTTCCACTATAGGCCGTGGAGCACACGGAATGTCAACTTTAAGTTTCTACAGAAAGTGTGTTTCAGAACTGCACAATCAAAAGTAATCTTTAACTCTGAGAGTTGAATGGACAGAACAGAAGGATGTTTCACTGAATGCTTCTGTGTAGTTTTTATTTGAAGATGTTCCTTTTTCAACTATAGGCCCCTTATTGTTCAGAATGTCCACTTGCAGTTTCTACAGAAAGAGTGTTTCAGAACTGTTCAGCAAAAAGTAAACTTCAACTCTGTTAGTTGAATGCACAGAACAGTAACAAGTTTCACAGAATGCTTCTGTGTAGTTTTTACTTGGCGATATTACTTTTTCCACTATGTGCCCCTTAGCACTCAGACTGTCCACCTGCAGTTTCTACAGAAAGGTGTTTCAGGACTGCTCAATCAAAAGTAAGCTTCATCTCTGTTAGTTCAATGCACAGAATAGAAAGAAGTTTCACAGAATGCTTTTGTGTATTTTTTATTTGGAGATATTTCTTTTCCCGCTATAAACATCTTAGCCCTCGGAATGTCCACCTGCAGTTTCTACAGAAGGGGTGTTTCATAACTGCTCAATCAAAAGTAAGCTACAACGCTGTTAGTTGAATGGAGAGAAGAGAAAGAAGTTTCACTGAATGCTTCTGTGTAGTTTTTATTTGAGGATATATCTTTTTCCACTCTAGGCCACTTAGCGCTCAAAATGTCCACTTGCAGTTTCTACAGAAAGAGTGTTTCAGGACTGCACAGTCAAAAGTAAGTTTCAACTCTGTTAGTTGAATGCACAGAACAGAAAGAAGTTTCACAGAATGCTTCTCTGTAGTTTCTATTTGAAGATATCCCTTTTTCCACTATAGGCCCTTTCGCGCATGGAATGTCAACTTCCAGTTTCTACAGAAAGAGTGTTTCAGGACCGCACAATCAAGGGTATGCTACAACTCTGTTAGTTGAAAGGACAGAACAGAAAGAAGTTTCACTGAATGCTTCCATGTAGTTTTTATTTGAAGACACTCGTTTTTCCCCTATAGGCCCCTTAGCGCTCTGACTGTCCACTTGCAGTTTCTACAGAAAGAGTGTTTCAGAACTGCTCAATCAAATGTAAGCTTCAACTCTGTTAGTTGAATGTACAGAACAGAAAGAAGTTTCACAGAATGCTTCTGTGTAGTTTTTATTTGAAGATACTCCTTTTTCCACTATAGTCTCCTTAGCGCTCGGAATGTCAACTTGCAGTTTCTAAAGAAAGAGTGTCTCAGAACTGCTCAATCAAAGTCAGCTTCAACTCTGTTAGTTGAATGAACAGAACAGAAAGAAGTTTAACAGAATGCTTCTGTGTAGTTTTTATTTGAAGATATCTCTTTTTCCACTATAGTCCCTTTAGCACACGGAATGTCAAATTCCAGTTTATACAGAGAGTGTATCAGAACTCCTCAATCAAAAGTAAACTTCAACTCTGTTAGTTGAAATGACAGAACAGAAAGAAGTTTCACTGCATGCTTCTGCGTAGTTTTTATTTGAAGATATTCCTTTTTCCACTGCAGGCTCTTTAGCGCTCCGAATGTCCAATTGCAGTTTCTACAGAAAGTGTGTTTCAGAACTGCTCAATCAAAAGTAAGCTTCAAATCTCTTAGTTGAATGCACAGAACTGAAAGAAGTTTCACAGAATGATTCTGTGTAGTTTTTATTTGGAGATACTTCATTTTCCACTGTAGGCTCCTTAGCGCTCGGAGTGTCATCTTGCACTTTCTACAGAAAAAGTGTCTCAGAACTGCTCAATCAAAAGTCAGCTTCAGCACTGTTTGTTGAATGCACAGAACAGAAAGAAGTTTCACAGAATGCTTCTGTGTAGTTTTATTTGAAGATATTCCCTTTTCCACTATAGCCCCCTTAGCGTTCAGAATGTACACATGCAGTTTCTACAGTAAGAGTGTTTCAGAACTGCTATATCAAAAGTAAACTTCAACTCTTTTAGTTGAATACGCAGAAGAGTAACAAGTTTCACAGAATGCTTCTGTGTAGTTTTTATTTGGAGATATTACTTTTTCCACTCTAAGCCCCTTAGCGCTCATTATGTCCGCCTGCAGTCTCTACAGAATGGTGTTTCAGAACTGCTCAATCAAAAGTAAGCTCCAACTCTGTTAGCTGAATGCACAGAACAGAAAGAAGTTTCAGAGAATGGTTCTGTGTTGTTTTTATTTGAAGATATCCCTTTTTCCACTATAGGCTCTTTAGCATACGGAATGGCAAATTCCAGTTTCTACAGAGAGAGAGTTTCAGAACTGCTCAATCAATAGTAAGCTTCTACTCTGTTAGTTGAAAGTACAGAACAGAAAGAAGTTTCACTGAATGCTTCTGTGTAGTTCATATTTGAAGATATTCCTTTTTCCACTATAGGCCCCTTAGCGCTCTTAATGTCCACTTGCAGTTTCTACAGAAAGAGTGTTTCAGAACCGCTCAGTCAAAAGTAACCTTCAAATCTGTAAGTTTAATGCACAGAACAGAAAGAAGTTTCACAAAGTGCTTCTGCGTAGTATTTATTTGAAGATGTTCCTTTTTCCACTATAGGCCCTTAAGCGCTCATAATGTCAACTTGCAGTTTCTACAGAAAGAGTGTTTCAGAACTGTCCAATCAAAAGTAATCTTCAACTCTGTTACTTGAATGGACAGAACAGAAAGAAGTTTCACAGAATGCTTCTGTGTAGTTTTTATTTGAAGATATTCCTTTTTGCACTACAGGCCCATTAGCGCTTCGAAAATCCACCTGCAGTTTCTACAGAAAGAGTGTTTCAGAACTGCTCAACCAATAGTACGCTTCAGCTCTGTTAGTTGAATCCACAGAACAGAAAGAAGTTTAACAGAATGCTTCTGTGTAGTTTATTTTAAGATATTACTTTTTCAACCATAGGCCCCTTAGCGTTCAGAATGTCCACTTGCAGTTTCTACAGAAAGAGTGTTTCAGAACTGCTAAATCAAAAGTAAACTTCAATTCTGTTAGTTGAATGCACAGAACAGTAAGAAGTTTCACAGAATGCTTCTGTGTAGTTTTTATTTGGAGATATTACTTTCTCCACTATAGGCTCCATAGCGCTCAGGATGACAACTTGCAGTTTCTACAGAAAGAGAGTTTCAGAACTGCTCAATCATAAGTAAACTTCAACTCTGTTAGTTGATTGCACAGAACAGTAACAAGTTTCACAGAATACTTCTGTGTAGTTTTTATTTGGAGATATTTCTTTTTCCACTATAGGCCCCTTAGCGCTCACAATGTCCACTTGCAGTTTCTACAGAAAGGTGTTTCGGAAGTGCTCAATCAATTGTAAGCTTCAACTCTGTTAGCTGTATGCACAGAACAGAAAGAAGTTTCAGAGAATGCTTCTGTGTTGTTTTTATTTGAAGATATCCCTTTTTCCACTATAGGCCTTTTAGCATACGGAATGACAACTTCCTGTTTCTACAGAGTGTTTCACAACTGCTCAATCCAAAGTAAGCTTCTACTCTGTTAGTTGAAAGGACAGAACAGAAAGTAGTTTCACTGAATGCTTCTGTGTAGTTTATATTTGAAGATATTCCTTTTTCCCCTATAGGCCCTTAGCGCTCCGAATGTCCACTTGCAGTTTCTACAGAAAGAGTGTTTCAGAACTGCACAAAGAAAAGTATACTTCAACTCTGTTAGTTGAATGCACAGAATAGAAAGATGTTTCACAGAATGGTTCTGTGTAGTTTTTATTTGGAGACATTTCTTTCTCCACTATAGGCTCCTTGGCGCTCCGAAATTCCTCTTGCAGTTCCTACAGAAAGAGTGTTTCAGAACTGCTAAATCAAAAGTAAGCTTCAACTCTGTAAGTTTAATGCACAGAAGAGAAAGAAGTTTCAGAAAATGCTTCTGTGTAGTTTTTATTTGAAGATACACCTTTTTTCAATATAGGCCCTTAGCGCTCGGAAAGTCCACTTGCAGTTTATACAGAAAGGTCTTTCAGAACTGCTCAGTCAAAAGTAAGCTTCAACTCTGTAAGTTAATGCACAGAACAGAGAGAAGTTTCAAAAAATGCTTCTGTGTAGTTTTTATTTGAAGATATTCCTTTTTCCCAATAGGCCCTTTAGCGCTCAGAATGTCAACTTCCAGTTTCTACAGAAAGAGTTTTTCAGAGCTGCTCAATCAAAAGTCAGCTTCAACTCTGTCAGTTGAATGACAGAACAGAAAGAAGTTTCACTGAATGCTTCTGTGTAGTTTTTATTTGAAGATATCCCTTTTTCAACTATGGCTATTTAGTATACGGAATGTCAACTTCCAGTTTCTACAGAGAGAGTGTTTCAGAACTGCTCAATCAATAGTAAGCTTCTACTCTGTTAGTTGAAAGGACAGAACAGAAAGAAGTTTCACTGAATGCTTCTGTGTAGTTTATATTTGAAGATATTCCTTTTTCCACTATAGGTGCCTTAGCGCTCCGAATGTCCACTTGCAGTTTCTACAGAAAGAGTGTTTCAGAACTGCACAATGAAAAGTAAAGTTCAACACTGTTAGTTGAATGCACAGAGCAGAAAGAAGTTTCACAGAATGGTTCTGTGTAGTTTTATTTGGAGATAATACTTTCTCCACTATAGGCTCCTTAGCGCTCAGAATTTCAACTTGCAGTTTCTACAGAAAGAGTGTTTCAGAACTGCTCAATCAAAAGTAAGCTTCAACTCTGTAGGTTTAATGCACTGAAGAGAAAGAAGTTTCGCAAATTCTTCTGTGTAGTTTTTATTTGAAGATATTCCTTTTTCCACTATAGGCCCCTTAGCGCTCCTAATGTCTATATGCAGTTTCTACAGAAAGAGTGTTTCAGAACCGCTCAGTCAAAAGTAACCTTCAAATCTGTAAGTTTAATGAACAGAACAGAAAGAAGTTTCACAAAATGCTTCTGCGTAGTTTTTATTTGAAGATGTTCCTTTTTCCACTATAGGCCATTTAGCGCTCAAAATGTCAACTTGCAGTTCTACAGAAAGAGTGTTTCAGAACTGCCCAATCAAAAGTAGGCTTCAACTCTGTTAGTTGAATGGACAGAACAGAAAGATGTTTCACAGAATGCTTCTGTGTAGTTTTTATTTGAAGATATTCCTTTTTGCACTATAGGCCCATTAGCGCTTCGAAAGTCCACCTGCAGTTTCTACAGAAAGAGTGTTTCATAACTGCTCACTCAAAAGTAGGCTTCATATCTGTTAGTTTAATGCACAGAACAGAAAGAAGTTTCACCGAATGGTTCTGTGTAGTTTTTATTTGAAGATATTCCTTTTTCCACTATAGGCCCTATAGTGGTCAGAATGTCCAGCTGCAGTTTCTTCAGAAAGGTGTTTTCAGAACTGCTCAATCAAAAGTAAGCTTCAACTCTGTTAGCTGAATGCACAGAACAGAAAGAAATTTCAGAGAATGCTTCTCTGAAGTTTTTATTTGAAGATATGCCTTTTTCCACTACAGGCCCTTTATCATACGGAATGTCAACTTCCAGTTTCTGCAGAGAGAGTGTTTCAGAACTGCTCTATGAAAAGTAAGCTTCAACTCTGTTAGTTGAAAGGACAGAACAGAAACAAGTTTCACTGAATGCTTCTGTGTAGTTTATATTTGAAGATACTCCTTTTTCCACTATAGGCCCCTTAGCATTACGAAAGTCCTGTTGCAGTTTCTACAGAAAGAGTGTTTCAGAACTGCTCAATCAAATGTAAGCTTCAACTCTGTTAGTTTATTGCACAGAACAGAAAGAAGTTTCACAAAATGCTTCTGTGTAGTTTTTATTTGAAGATATTTCTTTTTCCACTATAGGCCCCTTAGCGCTCGCAATGTGAACTTGCAGTTTCTACAGAGAGAGTGTTTCAGAACTGCTCAATCAAAAGTAAGCTTCTACTCTGTTAGTTGAAAGGACAGACCAGAACGAAGTTTCACAGAATGCTTCTGTGTAGTTTTTATTTGAAGATATTCCTTTTTCCACTATAGGCCCTTTTGCGCTCCGAATGTCCAACTGCAGTTTTCTACAGAAAGAGTGTTTCAGAACTTCTCCACCAATAGTATGCTTCAACTCTGTTAGTTGAATGGACAGAACAGAAAGAAGTTACACAGAATGCTTCTGTGTAGTTTTATTTGAAGATATTCCTTTTTCCACTATAGGCCCCTTAGCGTTCAGAATGTCTACTTGCAGTTTCTACAGAGATTGTTTCAGAACTGCTCAATCAAAAGAAAACTTCAAAACTGTTAGATGACTGCACAGAACAGTGACATGTTTCACAGAATGCTTCTGTGTAGTTTTTTATTTGGAAATATTCTTTTTCCACTATAGGCCCCTTAGCGCTCAGAAAGTCCACCTGCAGTTTCTACAGATAGGTGTTTCAGAACTGCTCAATCAAGAGTAAGCTTCAACTCTGTTAGCTGAATGAATAGAAAAGAAAGAAGTTTCACAGAATGCTTCGGTGTAGTTTTTATTTTAGGATATTCCTTTTTCCACTATAGGCCCCTGTGCTCTCCAAATGTACACTTGCAGTTTCTAGTGAAACAGTGTTTCAGAACTTCCCAATCAAATGTAAGCTTCAACTCTGTTAGTTTAATGCACAGAACAGAAAGAAGTTTCACAGAATGCTTCTGTGTAGATTTAATTGAAAGATATCCCTTTTTCCACTATGGTAAGTGGAGCACACGGAATGTCAACTTCCAGTTTCTACAGAAAGAGTTTTTCAGAACTGCAAAATCAAAAGTAAGCTTCAACTCCGAGAGTTGAATGGACAGAACAGAAAGATGTTTCACTGAATGCTTCTGTGTAGTTTTTATTTGAAGATGTTCCTTTTTCAACTATAGGCCCCTTAGTGTTCAGCATGTCCACTTGCAGTTTCTACAGAAAGAGTGTTTCAGAACTGTTCAGCAAAAAGTAAACTTCAACTCTGTTAGTTGAATGCACAGAACAGTAACAAGTTTCACAGAATGCTTCTGTGTAGTTTTTACTTGGCGATATTACTTTTCCACTATTGGTCCCTTAGCGCTCACAATGTCCACTTGCAATTTGTACAGAAAGGGCCTTTCAGAACTGCTCAGTCAAAAGTAAGCTTCAACTCTGTAAGTTTAATGCACAGAACAGAGAGAAGTTTCACAAAATGCTTCTGTGTAGTTTTTATTTGAAGATATTCCTTTTTCCTCTATAGGCCCGTTAGCGCTCAGAATGTCAACTTCCAGTTTCTACAGAAAGAGTTTTTCAGAACTGCTCAGTCAAAAGTAAGCTTCAACTCTGTCAGTTGAATTGACAGAACAGAAAGAAGTTTCACTGAATGCTTCTGTGTAGTTTTTATTTGAAGATATCCCTTTTTCCACTATTGGCTATTTAGCATACGGAATGTCAACTACCAGTTTCTACAGAGAGAGTGTTTCAGAACTGCTCAATCAATAGTAAGCTTCTACTCTGTTAGTTGAAAGGACAGAACAGAAAGAAGTTTCACTGAATGCTTCTGTGTAGTTCATAATTGAAGATATTCCTTTTTCCACTATAGGAGCCTTAGCGCTCAGAATGTCAACGTTCAGTTTCTACAGAAAGAGTGTTTCAGAACTGCACAATGAAAAGTAAAGTTCAACTCTGTTAGTTGAATGCACAGAGCAGAAAGAAGTTTCACAGAATGGTTCTGTGTAGTTTTTATTTGGAGATAATTCTTTCTCCACTATAGGCTCCTTAGCGCTCAGAATATCAACTTGCAGTTTCTACAGAAAGAGTGTTTCAGAACTGCTCAATCAAAAGTAAGCTTCAACTCTGTAAGTTTAATGCACCGAAGAGAAAGAAGTTTCACAAATTCTTCTGTGTAGTTTTTATTTGAAGATATTCCTTTTTCCACTATAGGCCCCTTAGTGCTCTGAATGTCTATCTGCAGTTTCTACAGAAAGAGTGTTTCAGAACCGCTCAGTCAAAAGTAACCTTCAAATCTGTAAGTTTAATGCACAGAACAGAAAGAAGTTTCACAAAATGCTTCTGCGTAGTTTTTATTTGAAGATGTTCCTTTTTCCACTATAGGCCCTTTAGCGCTCATAATGTCAACTTGCAGTTTCTACAGAAAGAGTGTTTCAGAACTGCCCAATCAAAAGTTAGCTTCAACTCTGTTAGTTGAATGGACAGAACAGAAAGAAGTTTCACAGAATGCTTCTGTGTAGTTTTTATTTGAAGATATTCCTTTTTCCCCTATAGGCCCTTTAGCACACTGAATGCCAACTGCCAGTTTCTATAGAAAGAGAGTTTCAGAACTGCTCAATCAAAAGTCAGATTCAAATCTGTTAGCTGAATGGACAGAACAGAAAGAAGTTGCACAGAATGGTTCTGTGTAGTTTTATTTGGAGATAATTTATTTCCAATATAGGCCCGTCAGCGCTCCGACTGTCCACCTGCAGTTTGTACAGAAAGGTTTTTCAAAACTGCTCAATCAAAAGTAAGCTTCAACTCTATTAGCGGAATGCACAGAACAGAAAGTTATTTCACAGAATGCTTCTGTGTGTTTTTATTTGAAGATATCCCTTTTCCACTATAGGCCCTTTAGTGCTCGGAAAGTCAAATTGCAGTTTCTACAGAAAGACTGTTTCAGAACTACACAATCAAAAGTCAGCTTCAACTCTTTTAGTTGAATGGACAGAACAGAAAGAAGTTTCACAGAATGCTTCTGTGTAGTTTTTATTTGAAGATATTACTATTTCCACTATAGGCCCCTTAGCGTTCAGAATGTCCACTTGCAGTTTCTACAGAAAGGGTGTTTAATAACTGCTCAATAAATAGTAAGCTTCATCTGTGTTACTTTAATGCACAGAACAGAAAGAAGTTTCACAGAATGCTTCTGTGTAGTTTTTCTTTGAACATATCTCGTTTTCCACTACAGGCCCTTTAGCGCTCGAAATGTCAACTTTCAGTTTCTACACAAAGAGTGTTTCAGAACTGCTCAACCAAAAGTAACTTCAACTCTGTTAGTTGAATGCACAGAAGAGAAAGAACTTTCACAGAATGCTTCTGTGTAGTTTTTATTTGGAGATATTTCTTTTTACCCTATTGGCCTGTTAGCGCTCCGAATGTCCACTTGCAGTTTCTACAGAAAGGGTGTTTCAAACCTGCTCAATCAAAAGTAAACTTCAACTCTGTTAGTTGAATGCAGAGAACAGAAAGAAGTTTCACAGAATTCTTCTGTGTAGTTTTTATTTGAAGTTATCCCTTTTTCCACTATAGTCTCTTTAGCGCTCGTAATGTCAACTCACAGATTCTACTGAAAGAGGGTTTCAGAACTGCTAAATCAAAGTAAGCTTCAACTCTGTTAGTTGAATGGACAGAACAGAAAGTAGTTTCTCAGAATGCTTCAGTGTAGTTTTTATTTGAAGATATTCCTTTTTCCACTCTAAGCCCCTTAGTGCTCCGAATGTCCACTTGCAGTTTCTACAGAAAGAGTGTTTCAGAACTGCTCAATCAAAAGTAAGCTTCAACTCTGTTAGTGGAATGCAGAGAACAGAAAGTAGTTTCACAGAATGCTTCTGTGTAGTTTTATTTGGAGATATTACTTTTTCTACTATAGGCTCCTTAGGCCTCGGAATGTCACCTTGCAGTTTCTACAGAAAGAGTGTTTCAGAACTGCTCAAACAAAAGTAAGCTTCAACTCTGTTAGTGGAATGCAGAGAACAGAAAATAGTTTCACAGAATGCTTCTGTGTAGTTTTTATTTGGAGATATTACTTTTTCTACTATAGGCTCCTTAGGCCTTGGAATGTCACCTTGCAGTTTCTACAGAAAGAGTGTTTCAAAACTGCTCAATCAAAAGAAAGCTTCAACTGTGTTAGTTGATTGCAAAGTACAGAAAGAAATTTCACAGAATCCTTCTGTGTAGTTTTTATTTGAAGATATTCCTTTTTCCACTATAGGCCCCAAAGCACTCCGAATTTCCACTTGCAGTTTCTACAGAAAGAGTGTCTCAGAACTGCTCAATCTCAAGTAAGCTTCAACTCTGTTAGTTGAATGCACAGAACAGAAATAAGTTTCACAGAATGCTTCTTTGTAGTTTTTACTTAGAGTTATCACTTTTTCCACTATAGGGTTCTTAGCGCTGGGAATGTCAAATTGCAGTTTCTACAGAAAGAGTGTTTCAGAACTGCTCACTCAAAAGTAAGCTTCAACTCTGTTAGTTGAATGCACAGAATGGAAAGAAGTTTCACAGAATCATTCTGTGTACCTTTTATTTGGAGATATTACTTTTTCCACTATAGGCCCCTTAGTGCTCCGAATGTCCTCTTGCAGTTTCTACAGAAAGGGTGTTTCAGAACTGCTCAATCAAAAGTAATTTTCAACGCTGTTAGTTGAGTGCACAGAACAGAAATAAGTTTTACAGAATTCTTCTGTGTAGTTTTTATGTGAAGATATCCCTTTATCCACTATAGGCCATTTAGCGTTCGGAATGTCAAGTTGGAGTTTCCACAGAAAGAGTGTTTCAGAACTGTTCAATCAAAAGTAAGCTTCATCTCTGTTAGTTGAATGGACAGAACAGAAACAAGTTTCAAAGAATGCTTCTGTCTAGTTTTTATTTGAAGATATTACTTTTTCCACTATAGTCCACTTAGTACTCCGAATGTCCACTTGCAGTTTCTACAGAAACTGTGTTTCAGAACTGCTCAATCAAAAGTAAGCTTCAACTGTGTTAGTTGAATGCACAGAACAGAAACAAGTTTCCCAGAATTCTTCTGTGTAGTTTTTATTTGAAGGTATCCCTTTTTCCACTATGGGTCTTTAGCGCACGGAATGTCAACTTGAAGTTTCTACAGAAAGAGTGTTTCAGAACTGCACAATCATAAGTAAGCCTCAACTCTGTTAGTTGAAAGGATAGAATAGAAGGTAGTTTCACTGAATGCTTCTGGGTAGTTTTTATTTGAAGGTATTCCTTTTTCCAATAAAGGCCCCTTAGCGCTCTGAATTTCCACTTGGAGTTTCTACACAAAGAGTGTTTCAGAACTGCTCAATCAAAAGTAATCTTCAACTCTGTTTGTGTAATGCACAGTAGAGAAAGAAGTTTCACAGCATGCTTCCGTGTAGTTTTTATTTGGAGATATCACTTTTTCCACTCTAGGCCCCTTTGCGCTCCGACTGTCACCTTGCAGTTTCTACAGAAAGAGAGTTTCAGAACTGCTCAATCAAAAGTAAGATTCCTCTCTGTTAGTTGAATGGACAGAACAGAAAGAAGTTTCACAGACTGCTTCTGTGTAGTTTTTATTTGAAGGTATTACTTTTTCCACTATAGTCCCCTTAGTGCTCCGAATGTCCACTTGCAGTTTCTGGAGAAAGAGTGTTTCAGAACTGCTCAATCAAAAGTAAGCTTCAACTGTGTTAGTTGAATGCACTGAACAGAAAGAAGGTTCTCAGGATGCTTCTGTTTAGGTTTTATTTGAAGATATCCTTTTTCCACTATAGGCCCTTTAGCGCACGGAATGTCAACTTCCTGTTCCTACAGAAAGAATGTTTCAGAACTGCTCAAGCAAAAGTAAGCTTGAACTCCGTTAGTTGAAAGACAGAACAGAAAGAAGTTTCACTGAATGCTTCTGTGTAGTTTTTATTTGAAGATAATCCTTTTTCCACTATAGGCCTCTTAGCGCTCCGAATGTCCACTTGCAGTTTCTACAGAAAGAGTGTTTCAGAACTGCTCAATCAACAGTAAGCTTCAACTCCGTTAGTTGAATGCACAGAACAGAAAGTAATTTCACAGAATGCTTCTGTGTAGTTTTTATTTGGAGATATTACTTTTTCCACTATAGCCTCCCTTGCGTTCGGAATGTCAACTTGCAGTTTCTACAGAAGGAGTGTTTCAGAACTGCTCAATCAGAAGTAAGCTTCAACTCCGTTAGATGAATGCACAGAACAGAAAGTAGTTTAACAGAATGCTTCTGTGTAGTTTTTATTTGAATGTATCCCTTTTTCCACTATGGGCCTTTAGTGCACGGAATATCAACCTGCAGTTTCTACAGAAAGAGTGTTTCAGAACTGCACATTCATAAGTAAGCCTCAACTCTGTTAGTTGAAAGGATAGAACAGAAAGTAGTTTCACTGAATGCTTCTGGGTAGTTTTTATTTGAAGATATTTTTTCCACTAAAGGCCCCTTAGCACTCCGAATTTCCACTTGGAATTTCTACACAAAGTGTGTTTCAGAACTGCTCAATCAAAAGAAAGCTTCAACTCCGTTGGTTGAATGCACAGAACAGAAAGAAGTTTCAAAGAATTCTTCTGTGTATTTTTATTTGAAGATATCCCTTTTCCACTATAGGCCCTTTAGCGGTCGGAATGTCAAATTGGACTTTCTACAGAAAGAGTGTTTCAGAACTGCTCAATCAAAAGTCAGCTTCAACTCTGTTACTTGAATGGACAGATCAGAAAGTAGTTTCACAGAATGCCTCTGTGTAGTTTTTATTTGATGATATTCCTTTTGCCACAATAGGCCCCTTAGCGCTCCGCATATCCACTTGCAGTTTCTACACAAAGAGTGTTTCCGAACTGCTCAATCAAAAGTAAGCTTCAACTCTGTTAGTTGAATGCACAGAACAGAAAGAAGTTTCACAGAATGTTTCTGTGTACTTTTTATTTGAAGTTATCACTTTTTCCACACTAAGCCCATTAGTGCTCTGAATGTCCACTTGCATTTTCTATAGAGAGAGTGTTTCAGAACCGCTCAATCAAAAGTAAGCTTCAACTCTGTTAGTTGAATGCGCAGAACAGTAAGAATTTTCACAGAATGCTTCTGTGTAGTTATTATTTGAAGATATCTCTTTTTCCACTATAGGCCATTTAGCGCACAGAATGTCAACTTCCTGTTTCTACAGAGAGATTGTTTCAGAACTGCTCAATAAAAGAAAGCTTCAAATCTGTTAGTGGAAAGGACAGAAGAGAAAGAATTTTCACTGAATGCTTCTGTGTAGTTTTTAATTGAAGATATAACTTTTTCAACTGTAGGCCACTTAGAGCTCCGAATGTCCACTTGCAGTTTCTACAGAAAGAGGGTTTCAGAACTGCTCAATCAGAAGTAATCTTCAACCCTGTTAGTTGAATGCAGAGAACAGAAAGTAGTTTCACAGAATGCTTCTTTGTAGTTTTTATTTGGAGTTATTTTTTTTGCCCTATAGGCTCCTTAGCGCTCGGAATGTCAACTTGCAGTTTCTACAGAAAGAGTGTTTCAGAACTCCTCAATGAAAAGTCAGATTCAACTATGTTAGTTGAATGGACAGAAGAGAAAGGAGTTTCACAGAATGCTTCTGTGGAGTTTTATTTGAAGATATTCCTTTTTCCACTATAGGCCCCATAGCATTCAGAATGTCCACTTGCAGTTTCTACAGAAAGAGTGTTTCAGAACTGCTCAATCAAAAGTAAGCTTCAACTGTGTTAGTTGAATGCACAGAACAGAAAGAAGTTTCACAGAATGCTACTGTGTAGTTTTTATTTGAAGATATTCCTTTTTCCACTATAGGCCCCATAGCATTCAGAATATCCACTTGCAGTTTCTACAGAAAGAGCATTTCAGAACTGCTCAATCAAAATTAAGCTTCAACTCCGTTAGTTGAATGCACAGAACAGAAATAAGTTTCACAGAATGCCTCTTTGTAGTTTTTATTTGGAGATATTCCTTTTTCCACTATAGGCTCCTTAGCGCTGGGAATGTCAACTTTCAGGACCTACAGAGAGAGTGTTTCAGAACTGCTCAATCAAAAGTAAGCTTCAACTCTGTTTGTTGAATGGACAGAACAGAAAGAAGTTTCACAGAATGCTTCTGTGCAGTTTTTATTTGAAAATATTCCTTTTTCCGCGGTAGGCCCCTTTGCTCTCAGAATGTCAACCTGCAGCTTCTACAGAAAGGGTGTTTCATAACTGCTCCATCAAAATTAAGCTTCAACTCTGTTAGTTGAATGCACGGAACAGAAAGAAGTTACACAGAAAGTTTCTGTGTAGTTTTTATTTGAAGATATCCATTTTTCCACTCTTTGCCCTTTAGTCCACGGAATGTCAACTTCAGGTATCTGCAGAAAGACGGTTTCAGAACTGCTCAATCAAAAGTAAGCTTCAACTCTGTTAGTTGAAAGGACAGAACAGAAAGAAATTTCAATGAATGCTTCTGTGTAGTTTTTATTTCAAGATATTCCTTTTTCCACAATAGTCCCTTAGCGCTCCAAATGTCCACTTGCAGCTTCTACAGAAAGAGTGTTTCAGAACTGCTGAATCAAAAGTAAACTTCAACCCTTTTAGTTGAATGTACAGAAAAGAAAGAAGTTTCACAGAATGCTTCTGTGTAGTTTTTATTTAGAGATATTCCTTTTTCCACTATAGGCCCCTTAGAGGTCAGAATGTGAACTTGCAGTTTCTACAGAAAGTGTGTTTCATAACTGCTCAATCAAAAGTAAGCTTCAACTCTGGTAGTTGAATGCACAGAACAGAAAGAAGTTTCACAGAATGCTTCTGTGTAGTTTTTATTTGAAGATATCCCTATTTCCACTATAGGCCCTTTAGCGCACCGAATGACAACTTCCATTTTCTACAGAGAGAGTGTTTCAGAACTGCTCAATCAAAAGTAAGCTTCAACTCTGTTAGTTGAAAGGACAGACGAGAAAGTAGTTTCACTGAATGCTTCTGTGTAGTTTTTATTTGAAGGTATTCCTTTTTCCACCATAAGCGCTCTGAATGTCCGCTTGCAGTTTCTACAGAAAGAGTGTTTCACAACTGCTCAATCAAAAGTAAGCTTCAACTCTGTTAGTTGAATGCACAGAAGAGAAAGAAGTTTCACTCAATTCTTCTGTGTAGTTTTCATTTCAAGATATTCCTTTTTCCACTATAGGCCCCTTAGCGCTCCGAATGTCCACTTGCAGTATCTACAGAAAGAGTGTTTTAGAACTGCTCAATCAAAAGTAAGCTTCAACTCTTTTAGCTGAATGCACGGAACAGAAAGTAATTTCACAGAATGCTTCTGTGTAGTTTTTATTTGGAGATATTTCTTTTTCTACTATAGGCTCCTTAGGGCTCGGAATGTCATTTTGCAGTTTCTACAGAAAGAGTGTTTCAGAACTGCTCAATGAAAAGTAAGGTTCCAGTGTGTTAGTTGCATGCACAGAACAGAAAGAAGTTTCACAGAATGCTTCTGTGTAGTTTTTATTTGAAGATATTTCTATTTCCACTATTGGCCCCTAAGCGCTCCGAATATCCACTTGCAGTTTCTACAAAAAGAGTGTTTCACAACTGCTCAATCAAAAGTAAGCTTCAACTGTGTTAGTTGAATGCACAGAACAGAAAGAAGTTTCACAGAATTCTTCTGTGTAGTTTTTATTTGAAGATATTCCTTTTTCCACTATAGGCCCCTTAGCGTTCAGAAGGTTCACTTGCAGTTTCTACAGAAAGAGTGTTTCAGAACTGTTCAATCAAAAGTAAGCTTCAACTCTGTTAGTTGAATGGACAGAACAGAAAGTAGTTTCACAGAATGCTTCTGTGTAGTTTTTATTTGAAGATATTCCTTTTTCCACTATAGGCGCCTAGCGCTCCGAATATCCAGTTGCTGTTTCTCCAGAAAGAGTGTTTCAGAACTGCTCAATCAAAAGTAAGCTTCAACTCTGTTAGTTGAATGCACAGGACAGAAAGCAGTTTCTGAGAATGCTTCTGTGTAGTTTTTATTTGAAGATATCCCTTTCTCCACTATAGGAATTTTAGCGCTCTGAATGTCAACATGAATTTTCTACAGAAAGAGTGTTTCAGAACTGCTCAATCAAAAGTAAGCTTCAACTCTGTTAGTTTAATGGACAGAACAGAAAGAAGTTTCACAGAATGCTTCCGTGTGGTTTTTATTTGGAGATATTCCTTTTTCCACTATAGGACTCTTAGCGCTCGGAATGTCAACTTGCAGTTTCTACAGAAAGAGTGTTTCAGAACTGCTCAATCCAAAGTAAGCTTCAAATCTGTTACTTGAATGGACAGAACAGACAGAATTTTCACAAAATGATTCTGTGTAGTTTTTATTTGAAGATATTCCTTTTTCCACTATAGGCCCCTTAGCGCTCCGAATGTCCACATGCAGTTTCTACAGAAATAGTGTTTCAGAACTGCTCAATCAAAAGTAAGCTTCAATTCTGTAAGTTGAATGCACACAACACAAAGAAGTTTCACAGAATGCTTCTGTGTAGTTTTTATTTGAAGATATTCCTTTTTCCACTATAGACCCCTTAGCGCTCAAAATCTCCACTTGCAGTTTCCACAGAAACTGTTTTTCAGAACTGCTCAATCAAAAGTAAGCTTCAACCCTGTTAGTTAAATGCACAGAACAGAAAGAATTTTCACAGAATGCTTCTGTGTAGATTTTATCCAAAGATATCCCTTCATCCAATATAGGCCCATTAGCGGACAGAATGTCAACTTGCAGTTTCTACAGAAAGAGTGGTTCAGAACTGCTCAATAAAAAAGTAAGCTTCAAATCTGTTAGTTGAATGGACAGAACAGAAGGAAATTTCACAGAATGATACTGGGTATTTTTCATTTGAAGTTATTCCTTTTTAAACTATAGGCCCTTTATCGCTCCGAATGTCCACTTGCAGTTTCTACAGAGTGTTTAAGAACTGCTCAATCAATAGTAAGCTTCAACTCTGTTAGTTTAAAGGACAGAACAGAAAGAAGTTTCACTGAATGCTTCTGTGTAGTTTTTATTTGGAGAATTTCCTTTTTCCACTACAGGCCACGTAGCGCTGCGAATATCCACTTGCAGTTTCTACAAAAAGTGTGTCTCAGAACTGCTCAACCAAAAGCAAACTTCAACTCTGTTAGTTGAATGCACAGAACAGAAAAAAGTTTTACTGAATGCTTCTGTGTAGTTTTTATTTGAAGATATCCCTTTTTCCACTATTGGCCCTTTAGCGCTTGGAATGTCCACTTGCAGTTTCTACCGAAAGAGTGTTTCAGAACAGCTCAATCTAAAGCATGCTTCAACTCTGTTAGTTGAAGGCACAGAACAGAAAAAAGTTTCACAGAATGCTTCTGTGTAGTTTCTATTTGAAGATATTCCTTTTTCCACTATAGGCCCCTTAATGCTCAGAATGTCCACTTGCAGTTCCTACAGAAAGAGTGTTTCAGAACTGCTCAATCAAAAGTAAGCTTCAACTCTGTTAGTTGAATGCACAGAACAGAAAGCGGTTTCACAGAATGTTTCTGTGTAGTTTCTATTTGAAGATATCCCGTTTTCCACTTTAGGCCCTTTAGCGCTCGAAATGTCAACTTGCAGTTTCTACAGAAAGAGTGTTTCAGAACTGCTCAATCAAAAGTCCGCTTCAACTCTCTTTGTTGAATGCACAGAACAGAAAGAGGTTTCAGAGAATGCTTCTGTGTAGTTATTATATGGAGATGTTACTTTTGCCACTTTAGGCCCGTTAGCGCTCCAAATGTCCACTTGCAGTTTCTACAGCTAGGGTGTTTCAGAATTGCTCAATCAAAAATAAGCTTCAAATCTGTTAGTTGAATGCACAGAACAGAAAGAAGTTTCACAGAATGCTTCTGTGTAGTTTTTATATGAAGATATCCCTTTTTCCACTATAGGCCCTTCAGCGCTCGGAATGTCAACTTGCAGTTTCTACAGAAAGAGTTTTTCAGAACTGCTCAATCAAAAGTAAGCATCAACTCAGTTAGTTGAATAGACAGAACAGAAAGAAGTTTCACAGAATGCTTCTGTGTAGTTTTTATTTGGAGATATTACTTTTTCCACTACAGGCTCCTTAGCGCTCAGAAAGTCAAATTGCCGTTTCTACTGAAGGAGAGTTTCAGAACTGCTCAATCAAAAGTCAGCCTCAACTCTGTTAGCTGAATGGACGGAACACAAAGTAGTTTCACAGAATGATTCTGTGTAGTTTTTATTTCAAAATATACGCTTTTCCACTACAGGTCCCATAGCGTACAGAATGTCCACTTGCAGGTTCTACAGAAAGAGTGTCTCCGAAGTGCTCAATCAAAAGTAAGGTTCAACTCTCTTAGTTGAATGCACAGAACAGAAAGAAGTTTCACAGAATGCTTCTGTGTAGTTTTTACTTGAAGATATCCCTTTTTCCACTAGAGGCGATTTATCGCTCGGAATGTCAACTTGCAGTTTCTACAAAAAGAGTGTTTCAGAACTGCTCAATCAAAAGTAAGCTTCAACTTTGTTAGTTGAATGGACAGAACAGAAAGTAGTTTCACAGAAGGATTCTGTGTAGTTTTTATTTGATGGTATTCCTTTTTCCACTATAGGCCCCTTTGTGCTCCGAATGTGCACTTGCAGTTTCTACAGACAGAGTGTTTCAGAACTGCTCAATCAAAAGTAAGCTTCAACTCTGTTAGTTGAATGCACAGAACAGAAAGAAGTTTCACAGAAGGCTTCTGTGTAGTTTTTATTTGGAGAGATTACTTTTTGCACCATAGGCTCCTTAGCGCTCGGAATGTCAACTTGCAGTTTCTACAGAAAGAGTGTTTCAGAACTGCTCAATCAAAAGTCAGCTTCAACTCTGTTAGTTGAATGGACAGAACAGAAAAAAGTTTCACAGAATGCTTCTGTGTAGTTTTTATTTGAAGATATTCCTTTTTCCACTATAGGCCCCTTAGTGTTCAGAATATCCACTTGCAGTTTCCACAGAAAGAGTGTTTCAGAACTGCTCAATCAAAAGTAAGATTCAACTCTGTTAGTTGAATGCACGGAACAGAAAGATGTTTCACAGAATGCTTCTGTGTAGTTTTTATATGAAGATATCACTTTTTCCACTATAGTCCATTTAGCACACGGAATGTCAAGTTCCAGTTTCTACAGAGGGAGTGTTTCAGAACTGCTCAATCAAAAGTAAGCTTCAACTCTGTATGTTGAATGCACAGAACAGAAAAAGTTTCACAGAATGCTTCTGTGTCGTTTTTATTTGGAGATATTTCTTTTTCCACTATAGGCCCCTTAGCTCTACGAATATCCACCTGCAGTTTCTACAGAAAGAGTGTTTCAGAACTGCTCAATCAAAAGTAACCTTCAACTCTGTTAGTTGAATGCACAGAACGAAAGAAGTTTCAGAGAATGCTTCTGTGTAGTTTTTATTTGTAGCTATATCTTTTTCCACTATTGTCCCGTTAGCGCTCCGAATGTCCAATTGCAGTTTCTACAGAAAGGGTGTTTCATAACTGCTCAATCAAAAGTCAGATTCAACTCTGATAGTTTAATGCACAGAACAGAAAGAAGTTTCACAGAATGCTTCTGTGTAGTTTTTATTTGAAGATATTCCTTTTTCCAGTATAGTCCCTTAGCGTTCAGAATATCCACTTGCATTTTCCACAGAAATAGTGTTTCAGAACTGCTCAATCAAAAGTGAGCTTCAAATCCGTTAGTTGAAGGCACAGAAGAGAAAGAAGTTTCACAGAATGCTGCTGTGAAGTTTTTATTTGAAGATATTTCTTTTTCCACTATAGGCCCCTAGCGCTCCAATTGTCCACCTGCAGTTTCTACAGAAAGGGTGTTTCATAACTGCTCACTCAAAAGTAGGCTTCAAATCTGTTAGTTTAATGCACAGAACAGAAAGGAGTTTCACCGAATGGTTCTGTGTAGTTTTTATTAGAAGATATTCCTTTTTCCACTATAGGCCCTTAGCGGTCAGAATGTCCACCTGCAGTTTCTACAGAAAGGTGTTTCAGAACTGCTCAATCAAAAGTAAGCTTCAACTCTGTTAGCTGAATGCACAGAACAGAAAGAAATTTCAGAGAATGCTTCTCTGTAGTTTTTATTTGAAGATATGCCTTTTTCCACTATAGGCCCTTTATCATACGGAATGTCAACTTCCAGTTTCTGCAGAGAGAGTGTTTCAGAACTGCTCAGTTAAAAGTAAGCTTCAACTCTGTTAGTTGAAAGGACAGAACAGAAAGAAGTTTCACAGAATGCTTCTGTGTAGTTTTTATTTGAAGATATTCCTTTTTCCACTATAGGCCCTTTTGCGCTCCGAATGTCCAACTTCAGTTTCTACAGAAAGAGTGTCTCAGAACTGCTCCACCAATAGTATGCTTCAACTCTGTTAGTTGAATGGACAGAACAGAAAGAAGTTACACAGAATGCTTCTGTGTAGTTTTATTTGAAGATATTCCTTTTTCCACTATAGGCCCCTTAGCGTTCAGAATGTCTACTTGCAGTTTCTACAGAGAGTGTTTCAGAACTGCTCAATCAAAAGAAAACTTCAAATCTGTTAGATGAATGCACAGAACAGTGACAAGTTTCACAGAATGCTTCTGTGTAGTTTTTATTTGGAAATATTTCTTTTTCCACTATAGTCCCCTTAGCGCTCAGAAAGTCCACCTGCAGTTTCTACAGAAAGGTGTTTCAGAACTGCTCAAATCAAAAGTAAGCTTCAACTCTGTTAGCCAAATGAATAGAAAAGAAAGAAGTTTCACAGAATGCTTCGGTGTAGTTTTTATTTTAGGATATTCCTTTTTCCACTATAGGCCCCTGAGCGCTCCAAATGTCCACTTGGAGTTTCTAGTGAAACAGTGTTTCAGAACTTCCCAATCAAATGTAAGCTTCACCTCTGTTAGTTTAATGCACAGAACAGAAAGAAGTTTCACAGAATGCTTCTGTGTAGTTTTTAATTGAAGATATCCCTTTTTCCACTATAGGCCGTGGAGCACACGGAATGTCAACTTAAGTTTCTACAGAAAGTGTGTTTCAGAACTGCACAATCAAAAGTAATCTTTAACTCTGAGAGTTGAATGGACAGAACAGAAGGATGTTTCACTGAATGCTTCTGTGTAGTTTTTATTTGAAGATGTTCCTTTTTCAACTATAGGCCCCTTATTGTTCAGAATGTCCACTTGCAGTTTCTACAGAAAGAGTGTTTCAGAACTGTTCAGCAAAAAGTAAACTTCAACTCTGTTAGTTGAATGCACAGAACAGTAACAAGTTTCACAGAATGCTTCTGTGTAGTTTTTACTTGGCGATATTACTTTTTCCACTATGTGCCCCTTAGCACTCAGACTGTCCACCTGCAGTTTCTACAGAAAGGTGTTTCAGGACTGCTCAATCAAAAGTAAGCTTCATCTCTGTTAGTTCAATGCACAGAATAGAAAGAAGTTTCACAGAATGCTTTTGTGTATTTTTTATTTGGAGATATTTCTTTTCCCGCTATAAACATCTTAGCCCTCGGAATGTCCACCTGCAGTTTCTACAGAAGGGGTGTTTCATAACTGCTCAATCAAAAGTAAGCTACAACGCTGTTAGTTGAATGGAGAGAAGAGAAAGAAGTTTCACTGAATGCTTCTGTGTAGTTTTTATTTGAGGATATATCTTTTTCCACTCTAGGCCACTTAGCGCTCAAAATGTCCACTTGCAGTTTCTACAGAAAGAGTGTTTCAGGACTGCACAGTCAAAAGTAAGTTTCAACTCTGTTAGTTGAATGCACAGAACAGAAAGAAGTTTCACAGAATGCTTCTCTGTAGTTTTTATTTGAAGATATCCCTTTTTCCACTATAGGCCCTTTCGCGCATGGAATGTCAACTTCCAGTTTCTACAGAAAGAGTGTTTCAGGACCGCACAATCAAGGGTATGCTCCAACTCTGTTAGTTGAAAGGACAGAACAGAAAGAAGTTTCACTGAATGCTTCCATGTAGTTTTTATTTGAAGACACTCGTTTTTCCCCTATAGGCCCCTTAGCGCTCTGACTGTCCACTTGCAGTTTCTACAGAAAGAGTGTTTCAGAACTGCTCAATCAAATGTAAGCTTCAACTCTGTTAGTTGAATGTACAGAACAGAAAGAAGTTTCACAGAATGCTTCTGTGTAGTTTTTATTTGGAGATACTCCTTTTTCCACTATAGTCTCCTTAGCGCTCGGAATGTCATCTTGCAGTTTCTAAAGAAAGAGTGTCTCAGAACTGCTCAATCAAAAGTCAGCTTCAACTCTGTTAGTTGAATGAACAGAACAGAAAGAAGTTTAACAGAATGCTTCTGTGTAGTTTTTATTTGAAGATATCTCTTTTTCCACTATAGTCCCTTTAGCACACGGAATGTCAAATTCCAGTTTATACAGAGAGTGTATCAGAACTCCTCAATCAAAAGTAAACTTCAACTCTGTTAGTTGAAATGACAGAACAGAAAGAAGTTTCACTGCATGCTTCTGCGTAGTTTTTATTTGAAGATATTCCTTTTTCCACTGCAGGCTCTTAGCGCTCCGAATGTCCAATTGCAGTTTCTAAAGAAAGTGTGTTTCAGAACTGCTCAATCAAAAGTAAGCTTCAAATCTCTTAGTTGAATGCACAGAACTGAAAGAAGTTTCACAGAATGATTCTGTGTAGTTTTTATTTGGAGATACTTCATTTTCCACTGTAGGCTCCTTAGCGCTCGGAGTGTCATCTTGCACTTTCTACAGAAAAAGTGTCTCAGAACTGCTCAATCAAAAGTCAGCTTCAGCACTGTTTGTTGAATGCACAGAACAGAAAGAAGTTTCACAGAATGCTTCTGTGTAGTTTTATTTGAAGATATTCCCTTTTCCACTATAGCCCCTTAGCGTTCAGAATGTCACATGCAGTTTCTACAGTAAGAGTGTTTCAGAACTGCTATATCAAAAGTAAACTTCAACTCTTTTAGTTGAATCGCAGAAGAGTAACAAGTTTCACAGAATGCTTCTGTGTAGTTTTTATTTGGAGATATTACTTTTTCCACTCTAAGCCCCTTAGCGCTCATTATGTCCGCCTGCAGTCTCTACAGAATGGTGTTTCAGAACTGCTCAATCAAAAGTAAGCTCCAACTCTGTTAGCTGAATGCACAGAACAGAAAGAAGTTTCAGAGAATGGTTCTGTGTTGTTTTTATTTGAAGATATCCCTTTTTCCACTATAGGCTCTTTAGCATACGGAATGGCAAATTCCAGTTTCTACAGAGAGAGAGTTTCAGAACTGCTCAATCAATAGTAAGCTTCTACTCTGTTAGTTGAAAGTACAGAACAGAAAGAAGTTTCACTGAATGCTTCTGTGTAGTTCATATTTGAAGATATTCCTTTTTCCACTATAGGCCCCTTAGCGCTCTTAATGTCCACTTGCAGTTTCTACAGAAAGAGTGTTTCAGAACCGCTCAGTCAAAAGTAACCTTCAAATCTGTAAGTTTAATGCACAGAACAGAAAGAAGTTTCACAAAGTGCTTCTGCGTAGTATTTATTTGAAGATGTTCCTTTTTCCACTATAGGCCCTTAGCGCTCATAATGTCAACTTGCAGTTTCTACAGAAAGAGTGTTTCAGAACTGTCCAATCAAAAGTAATCTTCAACTCTGTTACTTGAATGGACAGAACAGAAAGAAGTTTCACAGAATGCTTCTGTGTAGTTTTTATTTGAAGATATTCCTTTTTGCACTAAGGCCCATTAGCGCTTCGAAAATCCACCTGCAGTTTCTACAGAAAGAGTGTTTCAGAACTGCTCAACCAATAGTACGCTTCAGCTCTGTTAGTTGAATCCACAGAACAGAAAGAAGTTTAACAGAATGCTTCTGTGTAGTTTTATTTTAAGATATTACTTTTTCAACCATAGGCCCCTTAGCGTTCAGAATGTCCACTTGCAGTTTCTACAGAAAGAGTGTTTCAGAACTGCTAAATCAAAAGTAAACTTCAATTCTGTTAGTTGAATGCACAGAACAGTAAGAAGTTTCACAGAATGCTTCTGTGTAGTTTTTATTTGGAGATATTACTTTCTCCACTATAGGCTCCATAGCGCTCAGGATGACAACTTGCAGTTTCTACAGAAAGAGAGTTTCAGAACTGCTCAATCATAAGTAAACTTCAACTCTGTTAGTTGATTGCACAGAACAGTAACAAGTTTCACAGAATACTTCTGTGTAGTTTTTATTTGGAGATATTTCTTTTTCCACTATAGGCCCCTTAGCGCTCACAATGTCCACTTGCAGTTTCTACAGAAAGGTGTTTCGGAAGTGCTCAATCAAAGTAAGCTTCAACTCTGTTAGCTGAATGCACAGAACAGAAAGAAGTTTCAGAGAATGCTTCTGTGTTGTTTTTATTTGAAGATATCCCTTTTACCACTATAGGCCTTTAGCATACGGAATGACAACTTCCTGTTTCTACAGAGGTGTTTCACAACTGCTCAATCCAAAGTAAGCTTCTACTCTGTTAGTTGAAAGGACAGAACAGAAAGAAGTTTCACTGAATGCTTCTGTGTAGTTTATATTTGAAGATATTCCTTTTTCCACTATAGGCCCCTTAGCGCTCCGAATGTCCACTTGCAGTTTCTACAGAAAGAGTGTTTCAGAACTGCACAAAGAAAAGTAACTTCAACTCTGTTAGTTGAATGCACAGAATAGAAAGATGTTTCACAGAATGGTTCTGTGTAGTTTTTATTTGGAGACATTTCTTTCTCCACTATAGGCTCCTTGCGCTCCGAAATTCCTCTTGCAGTTCCTACAGAAAGAGTGTTTCAGAACTGCTAAATCAAAAGTAAGCTTCAACTCTGTAAGTTAATGCACAGAAGAGAAAGAAGTTTCAAAAATGCTTCTGTGTAGTTTTTATTGAAGATATACCTTTTTTCAATATAGGCCCTTAGCGCTCGGAAAGTCCACTTGCAGTTTATACAGAAAGGGTCTTTCAGAACTGCTCAGTCAAAAGTAAGCTTCAACTCTGTAAGTTTAATGCACAGAACAGAGAGAAGTTTCACAAAATGCTTCTGTGTAGTTTTTATTTGAAGATATTCCTTTTTCCCATAGGCCCTTTAGCGCTCAGAATGTCAACTTCCAGTTTCTACAGAAAGAGTTTTTCAGAGCTGCTCAATCAAAAGTCAGCTTCAACTCTGTCAGTTGAATTGACAGAACAGAAAGAAGTTTCACTGAATGCTTCTGTGTAGTTTTTATTTGAAGATATCCCTTTTTCAACTATTGGCTATTTAGTATACGGAATGTCAACTTCCAGTTTCTACAGAGAGAGTGTTTCAGAACTGCTCAATCAATAGTAAGCTTCTACTCTGTTAGTTGAAAGGACAGAACAGAAAGAAGTTTCACTGAATGCTTCTGTGTAGTTTATATTTGAAGATATTCCTTTTTCCACTATAGGTGCCTTAGCGCTCCGAATGTCCACTTGCAGTTTCTACAGAAAGAGTGTTTCAGAACTGCACAATGAAAAGTAAAGTTCAACCTGTTAGTTGAATGCACAGAGCAGAAAGAAGTTTCACAGAATGGTTCTGTGTAGTTTTATTTGGAGATAATACTTTCTCCACTATAGGCTCCTTAGCGCTCCGAATCTCAACTTGCAGTTTCTACAGAAAGAGTGTTTCAGAACTGCTCAATCAAAAGTAAGCTTCAACTCTGTAGGTTTAATGCACTGAAGAGAAAGAAGTTTCGCAAATTCTTCTGTGTAGTTTTTATTTGAAGATATTCCTTTTTCCACTATAGGCCCCTTAGCGCTCCTAATGTCTATATGCAGTTTCTACAGAAAGAGTGTTTCAGAACCGCTCAGTCAAAAGTAACCTTCAAATCTGTAAGTTTAATGAACAGAACAGAAAGAAGTTTCACAAAATGCTTCTGCGTAGTTTTTATTTGAAGATGTTCCTTTTTCCACTATAGGCCATTTAGCGCTCAAAATGTCAACTTGCAGTTTCTACAGAAAGAGTGTTTCAGAACTGCCCAATCAAAAGTAGGCTTCAACTCTGTTAGTTGAATGGACAGAACAGAAAGATGTTTCACAGAATGCTTCTGTGTAGTTTTTATTTGAAGATATTCCTTTTTGCACTATAGGCCCATTAGCGCTTCGAAAGTCCACCTGCAGTTTCTACAGAAAGAGTGTTTCATAACTGCTCACTCAAAGTAGGCTTCATATCTGTTAGTTTAATGCACAGAACAGAAAGAAGTTTCACAGAATGGTTCTGTGTAGTTTTTATTTGAAGATATTCCTTTTTCCACTATAGGCCCTATAGTGGTCAGAATGTCCAGCTGCAGTTTCTTCAGAAAGGTGTTTCAGAACTGCTCAATCAAAAGTAAGCTTCAACTCTGTTAGCTGAATGCACAGAACAGAAAGAAATTTCAGAGAATGCTTCTCTGAAGTTTTTATTTGAAGATATGCCTTTTTCCACTACAGGCCCTTTATCATACGGAATGTCAACTTCCAGTTTCTGCAGAGAGAGTGTTTCAGAACTGCTCTATGAAAAGTAAGCTTCAACTCTGTTAGTTGAAAGGACAGAACAGAAACAAGTTTCACTGAATGCTTCTGTGTAGTTTATATTTGAAGATACTCCTTTTTCCACTATAGGCCCCTTAGCATTACGAAAGTCCTGTTGCAGTTTCTACAGAAAGAGTGTTTCAGAACTGCTCAATCAAATGTAAGCTTCAACTCTGTTAGTTTATTGCACAGAACAGAAAGAAGTTTCACAAAATGCTTCTGTGTAGTTTTTATTTGAAGATATCTCTTTTTCCACTATAGGCCCCTTAGCGCTCGCAATGTGAACTTGCAGTTTCTACAGAGAGAGTGTTTCAGAACTGCTCAATCAAAAGTAAGCTTCTACTCTGTTAGTTGAAAGGACAGACCAGAACGAAGTTTCACAGAATGCTTCTGTGTAGTTTTTATTTGAAGATATTCCTTTTTCCACTATAGGCCCTTTTGCGCTCCGAATGTCCAACTGCAGTTTCTACAGAAAGAGTGTTTCAGAACTTCTCCACCAATAGTATGCTTCAACTCTGTTAGTTGAATGGACAGAACAGAAAGAAGTTACACAGAATGCTTCTGTGTAGTTTTATTTGAAGATATTCCTTTTTCCACTATAGGCCCCTTAGCGTTCAGAATGTCTACTTGCAGTTTCTACAGAGATTGTTTCAGAACTGCTCAATCAAAAGAAAACTTCAAAACTGTTAGATGACTGCACAGAACAGTGACATGTTTCACAGAATGCTTCTGTGTAGTTTTTATTTGGAAATATTTCTTTTTCCACTATAGGCCCCTTAGCGCTCAGAAAGTCCACCTGCAGTTTCTACAGATAGGTGTTTCAGAACTGCTCAATCAAGAGTAAGCTTCAACTCTGTTAGCTGAATGAATAGAAAAGAAAGAAGTTTCACAGAATGCTTCGGTGTAGTTTTTATTTTAGGATATTCCTTTTTCCACTATAGGCCCTGTGCTCTCCAAATGTACACTTGCAGTTTCTAGTGAAACAGTGTTTCAGAACTTCCCAATCAAATGTAAGCTTCAACTCTGTTAGTTTAATGCACAGAACAGAAAGAAGTTTCACAGAATGCTTCTGTGTAGATTTAATTGAAGATATCCCTTTTTCCACTATGGTAAGTGGAGCACACGGAATGTCAACTTCCAGTTTCTACAGAAAGAGTTTTTCAGAACTGCAAAATCAAAAGTAAGCTTCAACTCCGAGAGTTGAATGGACAGAACAGAAAGATGTTTCACTGAATGCTTCTGTGTAGTTTTTATTTGAAGATGTTCCTTTTTCAACTATAGGCCCCTTAGTGTTCAGCATGTCCACTTGCAGTTTCTACAGAAAGAGTGTTTCAGAACTGTTCAGCAAAAAGTAAACTTCAACTCTGTTAGTTGAATGCACAGAACAGTAACAAGTTTCACAGAATGCTTCTGTGTAGTTTTTACTTGGCGATATTACTTTTTCCACTATTGGTCCCTTAGCGCTCACAATGTCCACTTGCAATTTGTACAGAAAGGGCCTTTCAGAACTGCTCAGTCAAAAGTAAGCTTCAACTCTGTAAGTTTAATGCACAGAACAGAGAGAAGTTTCACAAATGCTTCTGTGTAGTTTTTATTTGAAGATATTCCTTTTTCCTCTATAGGCCCGTTAGCGCTCAGAATGTCAACTTCCAGTTTCTACAGAAAGAGTTTTTCAGAACTGCTCAGTCAAAAGTAAGCTTCAACTCTGTCAGTTGAATTGACAGAACAGAAAGAAGTTTCACTGAATGCTTCTGTGTAGTTTTTATTTGAAGATATCCCTTTTTCCACTATTGGCTATTTAGCATACGGAATGTCAACTACCAGTTTCTACAGAGAGAGTGTTTCAGAACTGCTCAATCAATAGTAAGCTTCTACTCTGTTAGTTGAAAGGACAGAACAGAAAGAAGTTTCACTGAATGCTTCTGTGTAGTTCATAATTGAAGATATTCCTTTTTCCACTATAGGTGCCTTAGCGCTCCGAATGTCCACGTTCAGTTTCTACAGAAAGAGTGTTTCAGAACTGCACAATCAAAAGTAAACTTCAACTCTGTTAGTTGAATGCACAGAACAGAAAGAAGTTTCACAGAATGGTTCTGTGTAGTTTTTATTTGGAGATAATTCTTTCTCCACTATAGGCTCCTTAGCGCTCAGAATATCAACTTGCAGTTTCTACAGAAAGAGTGTTTCAGAACTGCTCAATCAAAAGTAAGCTTCAACTCTGTAAGTTTAATGCACCGAAGAGAAAGAAGTTTCACAAATTCTTCTGTGTAGTTTTTATTTGAAGATATTCCTTTTCCACTATAGGCCCCTTAGTGCTCTGAATGTCTATCTGCAGTTTCTACAGAAAGAGTGTTTCAGAACCGCTCAGTCAAAAGTAACCTTCAAATCTGTAAGTTTAATGCACAGAACAGAAAGAAGTTTCACAAAATGCTTCTGCGTAGTTTTTATTTGAAGATGTTCCTTTTTCCACTATAGGCCCTTTAGCGCTCATAATGTCAACTTGCAGTTTCTACAGAAAGAGTGTTTCAGAACTGCCCAATCAAAAGTTAGCTTCAACTCTGTTAGTTGAATGGACAGAACAGAAAGAAGTTTCACAGAATGCTTCTGTGTAGTTTTTATTTGAAGATATTCCTTTTTGCACTATAGGCCCATTAGCGCTTCGAAAGTCCACCTGCAGTTTCTACAGAAAGAGTGTTTCAGATCTGCTCAAACAATAGTAAGCTTCAGCTCCGTTAGTTGAATGCACAGAACAGAAAGTAGTTTAACAGAATGCTTCTGTGTAGTTTTATTTGAAGATAGTCCTTTTTCAACCATAGGCCCCTTAGTGTTCAGAATGTCCACTTGCAATTTCTACAGAAAGAGTGTTTCAGAACTGCTAAATCAAAAGTAAACTTCAAATCTGTTAGTTGAATGCACAGAACAGAAACAAGTTTCACAGAATGCTTCTGTGTAGTTTTTATTTGGAGATATTTCTTTTTCCACTATAGGCCCCTTAGCGCACATATTGTCCACCTACAGTTTCTACAGAAAGCTGTTTTAGAACTGCTCAATCAAAAGTAAGCTTCAACTCTGTTAGCTGAATGCACAGAACATAAGATGTTTCAGAGAATGCTTCTGTGTTGTTTTTATTTGAACATATCCCTTTTTCCACTATAGGCCCTTAGCTTACGGAATGTTAACTTCCAGTTTCTACAGAGAGAGTGTTTCAGAGCTGCTCAATCAAAAGTAAGCTTCTACTCTGTTAGTTGAAAGGACAAACAGAAAGAAGTTTCACTGAATGCTTCCATGTAGTTTATATTTGAAGATATTCCTTTTTCCACGATAGGCCCCTTAGCGTTCCAAATGTCCACCTGCAGTTTCTACAGAAAGAGTGTTTCAGAACTGCACAATGAAGAGTAAACTTCAACTCTGTTAGTTGAAAGCACAGAACAGAAAGGAGTTTCACACAATGGTTCTGGGTATTTTTTATTTGGAGATATTCCTTTCTCCACTATAGGCTCATTAGCGCTCAGAATGTCAACTTGTAGTTTCTACAGAAAGATGTTTAGAACTGCACATCAAACGTAAGGTTCAACTCTGTAAGTTTAATGCACAGAAAGAGAGAAGTTTCACAAAATGCTTCTGTGTATTTTTATTTGAAGATATTCCTTTTTCCACTATAGGCCCTTAGCGCTCGGATAGTCCACTTGCAGTTTCTACAGAAAGAGTGTTTCAGAACTGCTCAGTCAAAAGTAAGCTTCAACTCTGTATGTTTAATGCACAGAACAGAGAGAAGTTTCACAAAATGCTTCTGCGTAGTTTTTATTTGAAGATATTCCTTTTTCCCCTATAGGCCCTTTAGCGCTCAGAATGTCAACTTGCAGTTCTACAGAAAGAGTGTTTCAGAACTGCTCAATCAAAAGTAAGCTTCAACTCTGTTAGTTGAATGGACAGAACAGAAAGAAGTTTCACAGAATGCTTCTGTGTAGTTTTTATTTGAAGATATCCTTTTTCCACTTAGGCCCATAGCGCTCCGATGTCCACCTGCAGTTTCTACAGAAAGAGTGTTTCAGAACTGCTCAACCAATAGTAAGCTTCAGCTCTGTTAGTTGAATGCACAGAACAGAAAGAAGTTTCACAGAATGCTTCTGTGTAGTTTTATTTGAAGATATTCCTTTTTCCACTATAGGCCCCTTAGCTTTCAGAATGTCCACTTGCAGTTTCTAGAGAAAGAGTGTTTCAGAACTGCTAAATCAAAAGTAAACTTCAACTCTGTTAGTTGAATGCACAGAACAGTAACAGTTTCACAGAATGCTTCTGTGTAGTTTTTATTTGGAGATATTCTTTTTCCACTATAGGCCCTTAGCGCTCAATTGTCCACCTACAGTTTCTACAGAAAGGTGTTTCAGAACTGCTCAATCAAAAGTAAACTTCAACTCTGTTAGCTGAATGCACAGAAAGAAGGAAGTTTCAGAGAATGCTTCTGTTTGTTTTTATTTGAAGATACCCTTTTCCACTATAGGCCCTTTAGCATACGGAATGTCAACTTCCAGTTTCTACAGAGAGAGTGTTTCAGAACTGCTCAATCAAAAGTAAGCTTCTACTCTTTAGTTGAAAGGACAGAACAGAAAGAAGTTTCACTGAATGCTTCTGTGTGTTTATATTTGAAGATATTCCTTTTTCCACTGTAGGCCCCTTAGCGCTCCGAATGTCCACTTGCAGTTTCTACAGAAAGGTGTTTCAGAACTGCACAATGAAAAGTAAACTTCAACCTGTTAGTTGAATGCACAGAACAGAAATAAGTTTCACAGAATGGTTCTGTGTAGTTTTTATTTGGAGATATTCCTTTCTCCACTGTAGGCTCCTTAGCGCTCAGAATGTCAACTTGCAGTTTCTACAGAAAGAGTGTTTCAGAACTGCTCAATCAAAAGTAAGCTTCAACTCTGTAAGTTTAATGCACAGAACAGAAAGAAGTTTCACAAAATCTTCTGTGTAGTTTTTATTTGAAGATATTCCTTTTTCCACTATAGGCCCTTAGCGCTCCGAAAGTCCACTTGAGTTTCTACAGAAAGAGTTTTCAGAACTGCTCGTCAAAAGTAATTTCAACTCTGTAACTTTAATGCACAGAACAGAGAGAAGTTTCACAAAATGCTTCTGCTAGTTTTCATTTCAAGATATTCCTTTTTCCTCTATAGGCCATTTAGCGCTCAGAATGTCAACTTGCAGTTTCTACAGAAAGAGTGTTTCAGAACTGCTCAATCAAAAGTAAGCTTCAAATCTGTCAGTTGAATGGACAGAACAGAAAGAAGTTTCACTGAATGCTTCTGTGTAGTTTATATTTCAAGATATTCCTTTTTCCACTATAGGCCCATTAGCGCTCCGAAAGTCCACTTGCAGTTTCTACAGAAAGAGTGTTTCAGAACTGCTCAGTCAAAAGTATGTTTCAACTCTGTAAGTTTAATGCACAGAACGGAGAGAAGTTTCACAAAATGCTTCTGCGTAGTTTTTATTTGAAGATATTCCTTTTTCCACTATAGGCCCTTTAGCACTCAGAATGTCAACTTGCAGTTTTTACAGAAAGAGTGTTTCAGAACTGCTCAATCAAAAGTATGCATCAACTCTGTTAGTTGAATGGACAGAACAGAAAGAAGTTTCACAGAATGCTTCTGTGTAGTTTTATTTGAAGATATTCCTTTTTCCACTATAGGCCCATTAGCGCTCCGAAAGTCCACCTGCAGTTTCTACAGAAAGAGTGTTTCAGAACTGCTCAACCAATAGTAAGCTTCAGCTCTGTTAGTTGAATGCACAGAACAGAAAGAAGTTTCACAGAATGCTTCTGTGTAGTTTTATTTGAAGATATTCCTTTTCAACCTAGGCCCCTTAGCGTTCAGAATGTCCACTTGCAGTTTCTACAGAAAGAGTGTTTCAGAACTGCTAAATCAAAAGTAAACTTCAACTCTGTTAGTTGAATGCACAGAACAGTAACAAGTTTCACAGAATGCTTCTGTGTAGTTTTTATTTGGAGATATTTCTTTTTCCACTATAGGCCCTTAGCGCTCATATTGTCCACCTCAGTTTCTACAGAAAGGTGTTTCAGAACTGCTCAATCAAAAGTAAGCTTCAACTCTGTTAGCTGAATGCACAGAACAGAAAGAAGTTTCAGAGAATGCTTCTGTGTTGTTTTTATTTGAAGATATCCCTTTTTCCACTATAGGCCCATTAGCATACGGAATGTCAACTTCCAGTTTCTACAGAGAGAGTGTTTCAGAGCTGCTCAATCAAAAGTAAGCTTCTACTCTGTTAGTTGAAAGGACAGAACAGAAAGAAGTTTCACTGAATGCTTCTGTGTCGTTTATATTTGAAGATATTCCTTTTTCCACTATAGGCCCCTTAGCGCTCCGAATGTCCACTTGCAGTTTCTACAGAAAGAGTGTTTCAGAACTGCACAATGAAGAGTAAACTTCAACTCTGTTAGTTGAATGCACAGAACAGAAAGAAGTTTCACAGAATGGTTCTGGGTAGTTTTTATTTGGAGATATTCCTTTCTCCACTATAGGCTCTTAGCGCTCAGAATGTCACTTGCAGTTTCTACAGAAAGAGTGTTCAGAACTGCAAATCAAAAGTAAGCTTCAACTCTGTAAGTTAATGCACAGAACAGAGAGAAGTTTCACAAAATGCTTCTGTGTAGTTTTTATTTGAAGATATTCCTTTTTCCACTATAGGCCCTTAGCGCTCCGATGTCCACTTGCAGTTTCTACAGAAAGAGTGTTTCAGAACTGCTCATCAAAAGTAAGCTTCAACTCTGTATGTTTAATGCACAGAACAGAGAGAAGTTTCACAAATCTTCTGGTAGTTTTTATTTGAAGATATTCCTTTTTCCCCTATAGGCCCTTTAGCGCTCAGAATGTCAACTTGCAGTTTCTACAGAAAGAGTGTTTCAGAACTGCTCAATCAAAAGTAAGCTTCAACTCTGTTAGTTGAATGGACAGAACAGAAAGAAGTTTCACAGAATGCTTCTGTGTAGTTTTTATTTGAAGATATTCCTTTTTCCACTATAGGCCCATTAGCGCTCCGAAAGTCCACCTGCAGTTTCTACAGAAAGAGTGTTTCAGAACTGCTCAACCAATAGTAAGCTTCAGCTCTGTTAGTTGAATGCACAGAACAGAAAGAAGTTTCACAGAATGCTTCTGTGTAGTTTTATTTGAAGATATTCCTTTTTCCACTATAGGCCCCTTAGCTTTCAGAATGTCCACTTGCAGTTTCTACAGAAAGAGTGTTTCAGAACTGCTAAATCAAAAGTAAACTTCAACTCTGTTAGTTGAATGCACAGAACAGTAACAAGTTTCACAGAATGCTTCTGTGTAGTTTTTATTTGGAGATATTTCTTTTTCCACTATAGGCCCCTTAGCCTCAAAATTCCACCTGCATTTCTACAGAAAGGTGTTTCAGAACTGCTCAATCAAAAGTAAGCTTCAACTCTGTTAGCTGAATGCACAGAACAGAAAGAAGTTTCAGAGAATGCTTCTGTGTTGTTTTTATTTGAAGATATCCCTTTTTCCACTATAGGCCCTTTAGCATACGGAATGTCAACTTCCAGTTTCTACAGAGAGAGTGTTTCAGAACTGCTCAATCAAAAGTAAGCTTCTACTCTGTTAGTTGAAAGGACAGAACAGAAAGAAGTTTCACTGAATGCTTCTGTGTAGTTTATATTTGAAGATATTCCTTTTTCCACTATAGGCCCCTTAGCGCTCCGAATGTCCACTTGCAGTTTCTACAGAAAGAGTGTTTCAGAACTGCACAATGAAAAGTAAGCTTCAACTCTGTTAGTTGAATGCACAGAACAGAAAGTAGCTTCACAGAATGCTTCTGTGTAGTTTTTATTTGGAGATATTTCTTTCTCCACTATAGGCTCCTTAGCGCTCCGAAAGTCCACTTGCAGTTTCTACAGAAAGAGTGTTTCAGAACTGCTCAGTCAAAAGTAAGCTTCAACTCTGTAAGTTAATGCACAGAACAGAAAGAAGTTTCACAAAATGCTTCTGTGTAGTTTTTATTTGAAGATATTCCTTTTTCCACTATAGGCCCTTAGCGCTCAGAATGTCCACTGCAGTTTCTACAGAAAGTGTTTCAGAACTGCTCAACAATAGTAAGCTTCAGCTCTGTTATTTAATGCACAGAACAGAAAGAGTTCACAGAATGCTTCTGTGTAGTTTTATTTGAAGATATTCCTTTTTCCACTTAGGCCCCTTAGCTTCAGAATGTCCACTTGCAGTTTCTACAGAAAGAGTGTTTCAGAACTGCTCAATCAAAAGTAAACTTCAACTCTGTTAGCTGAATGCACAGAACAGAAAGAAGTTTCAGAGAATGCTTCTGTGTTGTTTTTATTTGAAGATATCCCTTTTTCCACTATAGGCCCTTTAGCATACGGAATGTCAACTTCCAGTTTCTACAGAGAGAGTGTTTCAGAACTGCTCAATCAAAAGTAAGCTTCAACTCTGTAAGTTTAATGCACAGAACAGAAAGAAGATTCACAAAATGCTTCTGTGTAGTTTTTATTTGAAGATATTCCTTTTTCCACTATAGGCCCCTTAGCGCTCCGAAAGTCCACTTGCAGTTTCTACAGAAAGAGTGTTTCAGAACTGCTCAGTCAAAAGTAAGCTTCAACTCTGTAAGTTTAATGCACAGAACAGAGAGAAGTTTCACAAAATGCTTCTGTGTAGTTTTTATTTGAAGATATTCCCTTTTCCACTATAGGCCCTTTAGCGCTCAGAATGTCAAGTTGCAGTTTCTACAGAAAGAGTGGTTCAGAACTGCTCAATCAAAAGTAAGCTTCAACTCTGTCAGTTGAATGGACAGAACAGAAAGAAGTTTCACAGAATGCTTCTGTGTAGTTTTTATTTCAAGATATTCCTTTTTCACTATAGGCCCATTAGCGCTCTGAAATTCCACCTGCAGGTTCTACAGAAAGAGTGTTTCAGAACTGCTCAACCAATAGTAAGCTTCAGCTCTGTTAGTTGAATGCACAGAACAGAAAGTAGTTTCACAGAATGCTTCCTGTGTAGTTTTTATTTGAAGATATTCCTTTTTCCACTATAGGCCCTTAGCGTCCGAAATTCCACTGCAGTTCTACAGAAAGAGTGTTTCAGAACTGCTCAACCATAGTAAGCTTCAGCTCTGTTAGTTGATCACAGAAAGAAAGAAGTTTCACAGAATGCTTCGTGTAGTTTTATTTGAAGATATTCCTTTTTCACTATAGGCCCTTAGCTTCAGATGTCCACTTGCAGTTTCTACAGAAAGAGTGTTTCAGAACTGCTCAATCAAAAGTAAACTTCAACTCTGTTAGTTGAATGCACAGAACAGTAACAGTTTCACAGAATGTTCTGTGTAGTTTTTATTTGGAGATATTTCTTTTTCCACTATAGGCCCCTTAGTGTTCAAAATGTCCACCTACAGTTTCTACAGAAAGGTGTTTCAGAACTGCTCAATCAAAAGTAACTTCAACTCTGTTAGCTGAATGCACAGAACAGAAAGAAGTTTCAGAGAATGCTTCTGTTAGTTTTTTATTTGAAGATAGCCCTTTTTCCACTATAGGCCTTAGCATACGGAATGTCAATTCCATTTCCACAGAAAGAGTGTTTCAGAATTGAGCAATGAAAAGTAAGCTTCAACTCTGTAAGTTTAATGCACAGAAGAGAAGAAGTTTCACAAAATGCTTCTGTGTAGTTTTTATTGAAGATATTCCTTTTTCCACTATAGGACCCTTAGCGCTCAGAATGTCAACTTGCAGTTTCTACAGAAAGAGTGTTTCAGAACTGCTCAGTCAAAAGTAAGCTTCAACTCTGTAAGTTTAATGCACAGAACAGAAAGAAGATTCACAGAATGCTTCTGTGTAGTTTTTATTTGAAGGTTTCCTTTTTTCACTATAGGCCAATTAGCCATCCGAAAGTCCACCTGCAGTTTCTGCAGAGAGAGTGTTCAGAACTGCTCAATCAAAAGTAAGCTTCAACTCTGTAAGTTTAATGCACGGAACAGAAAGAAGTTTCACAAAATGCTTCTGTGTAGTTTTTATTTGAAGATATCCCTTTTTCCCTATAGGCCCTTTAGCACACGGAATGCCAACTGCCAGTTTCTATAGAAAGAGTTTCAGAACTGCT